>NC_089841.1:255088662-255388662 GCF_035609145.1 Eleutherodactylus coqui
AGCAAACTGCAGAAAGGAACTATTGATACACACTAATAAAATGCGGGTGTTAGCATTTTGGCCAAGATGCATAAGCTGACGGGCCGACAGCAAGGCCACACCGCCTCCGTCAGAACCTACACTATACTCACTGTAAAGTAAATTAAAATCACAGAGGTGTAACCTGAGAACGTGTGTGGTAATTAGAGCCTATGTGGTTCTGAATAATTTTTGCTGGCACACGGTTTGCCAGTTGGAATGCAGAAGAGGCTGAACCTGAAAATCTCCCAGCGTTAGTTGTGGATCATCCCACGCTGCATTGCAGGCCAAGAGCATCTGCTCTCCGAGTCAGGGACATCTTCACAGACTACTTTCTGAGTCCTCAAGGAGCAGTTCCATGGCAGATGGACTATGTTCTTGGAACCAGATGAACTGATCTCTCCAAACAGCATCTTTTTTTATTTAGCTAGATAAAACCCCACAAGTGGACCCCCTGTGGATGCATCAGAAGTTAGAAAATTTGGGGGAATTGTATTCTTTATGAAGCCAATAAAGAAGCCAAGTGTGTTGACCAAGAACAGACCTTAGAGAGGGAGACAACAGGGAAACAAAATGGTAGTCAATAGTTGCTCTGCTGCTCCTCTCTGAAGGTAAAATGCAGCCTGGCTTGGCTGTACACACTGGTAGAATCAGGCAGTTCTTATAACTTGCGGAGTCGGGTAGAGTAAGATGTTAGTCTGTTGTGATACCAGCCAATCTACAGGTAGGGGCCCCTTCCAGGCAGAAACAATAAATATAAAAAGTGGAGAATTCAACAATAATGGGGGTAGTAGTCCTTGTCCCTGAAGCGTTAAGCGTAGTGCAGTGTATTGATGAAGGGAAGACACTTCAGGAAACAAACTATAGCTGATGAAAACAGTTCAACCTTTTATTTGCAGGGAGAGAGGGTATCTGACTTTGCATTTACATTCACATGCAGTAGCTGTTAAATTACATTGACTTTAAATCTTTGATGACTTGGCATTGCTATAGTAGACATTGCATTGAAACACTTTCTCAGGGGGGGCTGTGGCAACATATTGCAGTACAACTCTTCCAGCTTTCATCCCTGGCTTTGACTAATGCATTGCAGACAAATTACTGACTTGCTGACTTGTTCCTTTCCTGTACTCCTCGTTTGTCTTTCTTCTCTCTCTCTCTCTCCTCTGCTAAAACTCCAACACCACTTTTCTTGTTAGGTACTTACACTTAGATGTTCTCCTTGTAACTCCATGACTAGGCTCCAGAACTAGACTACTTCTTAGAAGACCTTGTGTAAATGTTTGCCTTGTAACTTCCCAGTCTCTATCTCTGGCTGTCTTCTTTCAGCTATCTCCAAGACTAGACATCCTCCATGGTTGAGCTCCAGGAGTAGACTGCCTAACCACACCCAAGTGCTAGCTTTTATACCTCCCCACTAACCTATCCTGGGCTAGAGGAAATTCTCTACCAAATCCCAGGGCTAGCTAGAGGTGATTGACAAGTGTTAGAGCAGGTTAGATTACATTCTGCAAAGTTATTCACAAGTTAGCTAGAGAGACACCAGACATTGACCTTTGGTGATCTGTCTAGGCCAATACACATAACCAGACAGTTTTACAGACATATACACTTCACTTGAAGTAGCTAATAAAGTCCTGTGGGGGCCTCTAACTCTGTGCCCCTACACCAAGCATTAGGGTCTACTGGAGCACAGATATTTTATGCCACACCCCAATGTTCTACATAGCTTTGTCAAGCGATCATAAAATTCCTACATTATAATGAGCTCACCCAACGATGACACCAGTTATGATCACTTATATAAAATCAGGCCGATAATAGAGCATTCTTATGCCAAGTCTGCCCAGGCGTACAACCCTGAGAAATACAGTTCTGTAGATCAGTCCCTGGTGCAGTTTGCTGAAGGGAGCTACGGATGGTGAGGGCGGCAGTAGGTAACTTGGATCATGCTTATTAGCACCTGCAGCAGTTGAAATGGGTGTTTACTGCAAGGCTGGGTTCACATGGGGCGGAAATCCCGTGGAAATATCGCATAATGTCTGCAGCGGGGCGGCACAGAAATTCCACGAGATTTCTGCAGTTGAAGTCCCAAGATATACGGTGCAGGTTTTGAAAGCGGCTTATTCTCCATAAAGAGAAGAGAGCATGCAGTGGAAATGGCGATACAATTGACATGCCGCAGATTTGAATTCCGCGCAGTATGTCACTTTCAGCGTGGCTTGGCGGCAGCGCGTGGACAAGATTTTTGCAAATCTCATCAACTTTGCTGCTTAATCTTAAAATTGCTGGCAGAATTTCCGTGCAAAAAGTCTGCACTGAAGTTCCACGACAATTCCGCCCTGTGTGAACCCAGCCTAAATGCTACAGGTCCTGAGGCTCAGCTGAGGACTCTGGATACCTTCCCATCCACTTTACACGCTTCTCCACATTTCCAACTCTGTTTTGGTATTATGACGTTTCCTGCCGCAACTCTCCAATAATAAGATGGCTTATGGGATCTTCTCTGCAATCACTTGCTGGTAGCTTAGGTGGCTCGCAGGATTCACATTGTAAGCCTCTCTGCTCGGATGCTCTGCATGCTGAATCAGCAGCAGCTCAGGCAGACTCCTCACACATGTCCTACCCATGCAGGTCTCTCTCACCTGGACCTTCCTTTGCTTAGGCAACCGATCCTCCAATCCCAGGCTCCCTATTGTTCTCACACCACTGTCTGCTGCCCAATCCTGTTATTTCTCTCATTTGGCAGACTGGCACTAAGAAAAAAAATCACTGCCTGCAACCAATAGCAAGGGTCTATCATATCCTATTGCTAGGCAGACTTCCTGACTCATCAGAGGCATTGCTTTAACCCATTCCTGGACCAGGGGTAAGTGTCAAAACTGCCTCAGTGTCTCATAGATTTGTAGTACCCTTCTGGGTCACTACACTGGTAGATTTTAAAGGCAGGCTTAGATTCTACCAGTACCTGCCCAGTAAGAGGGCACAGTATGACATGAAAATGTATCAGCTGTGCCCTCTTACTGGGTATACCAGATTATATCAGGATATACCCATAATTTCCAGATTTATGAAGGGAAGTACACCAGCATTGAGCCCCTAGATTGCCCTACCCCTCCTGAGAATTACAGGAAAAGTTCTATGGGTATTGGTACCCCCACTAATGAATCAGGTTACCACCTCTACCTGGGTAATTACACTAGTGTTCCGCTATTCCAAAGCCTGGATTCCAGAAAAACTGCGGCATGTGGCACTGTCAGCGCTAGTTATTCCTGCATACCTGACCAGCATCACTGCGGTTGCAAAAGGCCAGAGAGTACCAAGTGAAGGAAGTGCCGAGAGTGCAAAGACTTCAATGGTGAGGGGAAGTAAGATATCTTCTGAAATCTGCTGTGGATACACACCTGATTTTAAGTGAAAATCCATTCCAATGCTGCAGAGACCCCCCAAACCAGACTGTTTCCTTGATTATAATACGTACAGGGGAGGGGGGGGGATAGACCTGTCAGATCAAATACTCAGGCCATACAATGCCATGCGGAATTCAAGTGTAGTGGCCCAGAACACCATCCTGGTCCCCTCCATAAATGTCATACATGTTTTGTCCTATGTAGATGCACTGTGCAAAGCTTGTCCCGTCATATCCAGTGTGTGTGTGTTGCACAGCTGCGGCGCTCGAGAGGTTAACAGTAATAAAATCACTGCCTGCATGTAAATGTATCAGTTTGTCTTGTCATGGGGTATAAGTGAACATTTATGTGAGTGTTTGAGAGTGGGAGAAGTGATCCATCTTGCCTGCTACAGAGTGCTAACAAAGAGTCACATGGAAGCACCTTCAGCTTTTATGTAGGTGAAGATGGTGGAAGAGAAGCGATATCCCGTAGCATTTGGAGAATGGATGTAAGTGGAGTGAGTCCTACAAAACGTTCTAAACAAGGTACTAGTTCACACTACAGACTTTTCCTGTGCGGCCGTCCATAGTTAGGATCACTGCACAGAGGTACTTTATTGTGACACCCACGCACCTGCCGTGCGGGGTGTATATTGGCTAAGCCTTCTTTAATAACGGTCTGCCAGAGAGTCTGCGGAGTGACCCCTACCCTCTTCCTCCTCTGTAGTGCTCCCAATCCAGGACTGGTGACATATAGATAACGTGGACTGTAGGACCATATTTATCCTGTGTATCCTCCCTACCTCTGAGCAATAGCCTGCTAATGTGTTACAGTGAATTGTACCTGCATTACCTATTGTAAAAGTTATTCATTAAGTAAAAGTTATACTGAGTCTTAACCGTTCCTAGGGACCTGAGGTACTATGCTCAAGTCTCTGTGTTCATTTCTCCACCGCATAGCATACCGGTGTGTGGGAATGGTGGCATCACGAGTGATCAGTACTACTACTCCCCCATCCTGTTTATTCACTATCATAGGGGTGCCGAAGCTGGCCTGTGATCCTACTCTGGCCTTGGCTGTGTGTCATCCATCCAGGACCAGAGCCTGGTAAGTGCTGCCATGACAAGCTAACACTTATCCCTCCCAGCTCTTCATGTTAGCCAGGTGCCCAGGGTCACCCCTCTGGGGTGTTGCCTAAGGGTGTGGTATACAAAACTGGCCGTGCGCATCATACAGATGGTGCTGGATAATTCATACATGCTATATCCGTGCACCGGCCCAAGGGGCACCTATTTTGAATTCCAGGGATTTGGGGAAGCAAGGCCACATATATAATACCAGGGCAACGTGTTCCTAATAAAATTCCCCCCACTGGCAAAAAAGGAAGGACCCAAAAACGTACAGTATATTACAGACGAGGGATAAAGAAGGACGCCATTTATCACTGTGAATCACGCCTTACAAAAAGTGCCTGTGCATAAATGATTGTTTAAAAATATACCACAAGTGCCTGGAATTATAGTTATATTATTGCGTTGAACCACCAATATATGATTTATCCTGATATACTCCACACAGCTTATACATAAAGCCACACGACCAAACAGCACTATTCTGGTTGTTTTACTCATGTGGAGCAGAATAGTCAAGTGTGATGGCTCAGTTGTTGCACTGCTGCTTTATAGTGCTGGAGTTGTAGGTTCAAATCTGACCAAGTGCAACATCTGGATGAGGTTTTCAAAGTACTTGCAGATGTTATCCTTGATGGGATTTGAACCCAGAATCTCAGTAGTGAAAGGCAACAGTACTAACAACTAAGCCACATTCATAGAAAACAGTGCGCACATGTATAAAACAATGTTTACAAAAGTTGGCTTGATTGTATCGCCTGATTGATCATGATGAGCAACACTAGTTGTGTACAGGCACCCTGAATATAGGGATTCATCTTTCCATGGGAGGAAATGGCTATACGTGATTTTGTTTTTCAATAATATCTGGAAGAGGAAAAAAATATATATATATCACAATTGAGGCAGTATGGTGGCTCAGTGGTTAGCACTGGGGCCTCACAGCACTGTGATACTGCGTTCAAATCTGACGAAGGAAAACATCTGTATAGGGTTTGTATGTTCTCCAAAGGTTTGTCTGGATTTCCTCCCACATTTTATATAGCTTGCAAGTCCCTCAGGGCTTAACACAATGATGACAATCCGTGTAACCCTGTGGGATATGTAGGTGTCATCACCGCTGTGTTCTACTGTTGGGATGGGGATCAAATATTCATATATCCACATGCTAAACAATGCTGAGCCCCACAAGATGAGGTGTCCTTCACATAACTGGAAAGCAGTGCACTCCATAAGCTCATTATAGAGCTATATAACCAGACTAAGGGAATAAGTTTCAAAACGAGGAGTATTGTGGTCTAACAATGTATTAATGTGGGGTCTCGTGGTCAAGGTCTATTGCTGCTTGCACCAACTAAAGTCCCATTTATATGTAACGATCATCGCTCAAAATTCGTTCAAGCAACTGAAAATTAGCAATAACTGCTACTTGTAAACGTGGGCATTGGGCACTTTTCGTTTGAACGATGATTTTAAGGTGAACTTAAAATCAATCGTTCAACTACTTGAGCTAAAGCAAACACATTTATCTCTCAGTAGACCACAGGCTGTTATCTCCACTGGAGTTGGCAGATAACATTGTAACCTGCCAGCAGCCGCGAGGAGAACAATGCAGCTGTGTGCACAGCTGAGCCTGTAGTTAATCACAGACTGGGCTCTGCAAACAGCTCCTGGAGGCCCTTTTACATGCAAATGAAGATGATAAAGTGTTAGTGGCAATTAGTGGCCATTAACACTTTATGCAGATAGATCACAAAATCTTTCAGTCGTTTGAAAGATTATCTTTGCGTATAAATGGGCCTTTAGCACAGAATAAGCGCATGAACAGATTGCGGCTAAGAAAACCAATTGTTTCATATAGAAATGTTCACATGAAGGAATTTTAGATGAGCAAAAAACTCGCACCTTAAAAAGATAGGACATGCAACTGCAATGCTCGCATCCAAGGTCCAGGCTGCAAGAAAAGAATAGACCTGACCTATAATTGCCTTGTGTGTGCCCTGGGCCCAATTCACTCAGGTCTTCCCGCTATTGACCCGGAGGACAGAGAGTGAGAGGAGCCGCCATGCAGTGCTGAGTGCTACTTCTGTCAAGCGAGTGTTGACCGGTAAAGAGCTGGAGAGAGTGAAGGAGGCTGGCTGGGAGCAGAACGCCGCAGATAACCTGGACTGTGGATTCGTCTGACATCCTGTGATTCCTCACTGTTACACCACTTTGTGTTTTTGGACCGTTATCCTGCTGGTGTGTATACTGTTTTATGGTCTGTAAATAACTCTACAAGTAAAGGAGCACTGCCAACTGTTCCCGACTTTGCTATACACAGTTTTCCTGTGTGTGGACTACTTATTTCTACCATCCAGATTCCCTGCAGAGGAAGAAGCAGTAGCATTATGAGTGACAGGACTTTAAAGGTACACCACATATTGGGTTAACCTGTGAAACTCCCCCAGCGATATCTTGGACAGTGATCCTACTCTGGTCTCATGCTACCCCAGGGGAGGAGATGGTAGAGCCCTGTGACAAGGCCGCAATCTACCCTGCTATCTCCTCGGTTGTGGGCCCGCTCCTTGGATGCTACACTCCTATAGGATTCTATGGGACCAGCTGGCATATTCTGGCCAAAAGATAGGTCCAGACCTATCTTTTCCGTCCGGTGTAAAATCAGCCGCCCGTAATGCGCACCGTATGTGCTATCTTTTCTGGCTGGCCAATTTTATGCCCCCCAAAATCACCCATCTGAACAAATGCATTGGAATCCAATGCATCAGATGGTCATGATTTTCGTCTGGCGCTTTATTGTGGCAAAATTGACGCAATTAAATGCCCATGTGAATAAAGCCTCAGGCTTCATTCACAAGGGCATAGGCATTTTTATGTTCTCTTGTACGTGAAGTAAAATCACATGAATGAAAGAAAACGATCAAATTCTGAGCTTTATTAGCATCCATTCACACGGGCGGGTGTAACGTATTAGCGAAAAAATACATCGCAGCCTAGAAATCCTCGCAATAACTTCTAATGCCTAAATAGAGGCACCTGTAAGCTTTTCCCAGAGTTGGACGCTGCTAAACTCACTCCCCCTCTCTATTTTTCCAGCTCCCATAGGAGTCTATGGGAGCCGCCAGTATATATCAATCGAAAGATAGAACCAGAATTATCTTTTCCAGCCAGACGTAAAAGCAATTTGTCTATTTGAATCTTTTTAAGACAGCTCTGAACTTCTTCCTGGGTTAAGGCCCATTTACATTGGATGAATGACTAGAGCGGCTAGCAGGGGGCTGGGGCTACTGGAGGAGAGTTCTCTCCTCGCTCTCCCCCACCCCTCTCCATTCACTGTACGCAGCAGCTGTTGAGTATTGTGGGTGCTGGGAAAAAAAGGAGAGGGAGACATTTTAGCAGCATCCAAAGCTGCGAAAAGCTTACAGGTGCCTCTATATAGGCATTGGAAGGCATCCTGAGGATTTTTGCAGAGCGAGGGTTTTCCGTGCTGCGGTGCATTTTTTTTAGCTAAAAACGTCGCTCCCAGTCATGTGAATGGGTGAGAAAGCGCTGGCCATGATCGCAGAAAAACAGCCGATGATTCAATTTTACGGTGCGGCTGAGAGAACACAAAAACACATGCGCTCGTGGGAAAGAGGGCACAAGCAATAAACACAAGCACTATTGTGAAAGTTAGTGGAACAGTCTATAAGTTACTACAATGACTACTGTAACATCACCACAATAAACACACAAGCTATAAATTAAGACAGGTTCGTTATTTTTTAAAGTCATGAATTTTGTCTAACATAAGGTGGCTGATTAGAGATGAGCGAGCACCAAAATGCTCGGGTGCTCATTGCTCGAGTCGAGCTTTCCGTGATGCTCAAGAGTTCGTTTCGAGTAACGAACCCCATTGAAGTCAATGGGCGCCTCGAGCATTTTTGTATATCGCCGATGCTCGCTAAGGTTTTCATTTGTGCAAATCTGCAAAATCTACGAAAGTGATGGAAAAGACACACAAACGGACAGGGCAGGTAAGGGGCAACTTGCAGGGCTGCATCTCAAGTTCCCAGGTCTCACTATTAAGCCACAATAGTGACAAAAGTGCCCCCCCCCCCAACAATTTTTACTTCGGACAAACCCTCATTAGCAAGGCACACCTTAGCTAAGCACCACACTACCTCCAACCAAGCACAAGCACTGCCTGCGGGACACACCGCTGCCTCTTCTCCTGGGTTACATGCTGCCCAACCCCCCCCCCCCCCCCCCCGCACGACCCTGCATCCACAGCGCACACAAGAGTGCCCCTGCGCAGCCTTCAGCTGCCCTCATGCCACACGCTCACTTCATAGCCACACCACCCTCATGTCTATTTATAAGTGCGTCTGCCATGAGGAGGAACCGGAGGCACACACTGCAGAGGGTTGGCAGGGCCAGGCAGCGACCCTCTTTGAAAGGGGGGGCAATAGCCCACAATGCTGTTGAGAATGGATAATAGATTGACGTTCGATCTTCATTCCAATCCTGTGCCACCTCCGTCAGGAGCTGCAAACGTGGGCATAAAGGGGACTCCGCTGCCAGCCCAGCACTTCTAAACATCTTCACAATGCAGCAATACTCGGTGTGGGAAGTATGTGAGCGGGCCACAGCATGGGTGGCTAGCAGGAACATACAGACGGTACCGGAAGAAATCCCATTGCCGTGCCCCGGATAGCTGAGGTTACGTGAGAGGAAATACATGTTGGCTGCGGCCCACACGCCATGCCCTAGACATTCTGGGTTTTGTTTAAAATTGCCAGGCAGGTACAACTCCGCTATGGCAAGTCTGTGTGCACCCGCAGCATGGGTGGCTAGCAGAAACACACAGACGGTACAGAAAGAAATCCCATTGCAGTGCCCCGGATAGCTGAGGTTACGTGACAGGAAATACATGTTGGCTGCAGCCCACACTCCATGCCCTAGACATTCTGTTGTTTGTTTGTTTTTTAAGTACCAGGCAGGTACAACTCTGCTATGGCAAGTCTGTGTGCACCCACAGCATGGGTGGCTAGCAGGAATACACAGACAGTACAGAAAGATATCCCATTGCAGTGTCCCGGACAGCTGAGGTTACATGACAGGAAATACACGTTGGCTGCAGCCCACACTCCATACCCTAGTCAGTCTGGGGTTTTTTTTGGGACAGATAGGTAGAACACCTCCATGGGAAGACTTAGTGCACCCATAGTATACACAGACCCCTGTAATATTCCTATAGCAAAGGTATAAGCTGACCCCAGTAACAGTTATGTTGCAGAAGTCTAGGGAGACCCCAGTAACATTTCTGTAGTAACAGTATAGACAGACCCCAGTAACATTTCATTAGCAGAAGTATAGGCAGACCCCAGTAACATTTTAGTAGCAGAAGTATACGCAGACCCCCTAGTAACATTTATGTAGCAGCAGTATGGCCAGACCCCTGTAACATTTCTGTAGCAGCAGTATAGGCAGACTCCTGTAACATTTACGTGCCAGAAGTATAGGCAGACCCCAGTAACATTTTAGTAGCAGAAGTATACGCAAACACCCTAGTAACATTTCTGTAGCAGCAGTATAGGCAGACTCCTGTAACATTTACGTGCCAGAAGTATAGGCAGACCCCAGTAACATTTTAGTAGCAGAAGTATACGCAAACACCCTAGTAACATTTCTGTAGCAGCAGTATAGGCAGACCCCTGGAACATTTGTGTGGCAGCAGTATAGGCAGACCCCTGTAACATTTCAGTAGTAACAGTATAGACAGACCCCAGTAACATTTCTGTAGTAACAGTATAGGCAGACACCTGTAACATTTGTGTTGCAGCAGTAGAGGCAGACCCCTGTAACATTTCAGTAGCGGGAGTATAGGCAGACCCCTGTAACATTTAAGTGGCAGCAATATAGGCAGACCCCAGCACAATTTCTGTAGTAGAAGTATAGGCAGACCCCAGTAACATTTCTGCAGTAACAGTATAGGCAGACCCCTGTAATATTTCTGTAGCAGCAGTATAGGCAGACCCCTGTAACATTTCTGTAGCAGCAGTATAAGCAGGCCCCTGAAACATTTTTGTAGCAGCAGTATAGGCAGACCCCAGTACCATTTCTGTAGAAGTAAAGGCAGCCCCTAGTAACATGTCTGTCGCCGCAGTATAAGCAGACTCCTGAAATATTTATGTAGCAGAAGCATACGCAGACCCCAGTACCATTGTTGTAGCAGAAGTATACACAGACCCCTGTAACATTTATGTAGCAGAAGCATAGGCAGACCCCAGTACTATTGTTGTAGCAGAAGTATACGCAGACCCCTGTAACATTTCTGTAGTAACAGTATAGACTGATCCCAGTAACAGTTATGTAGCAGAAGTATAGGCAGACCCCAGTAACATCCTTGTGGCAGAAGTATAAGCAGACCCCTGTAACATTTATGTAGCAGAAGTAAAGGCAGACCCCAGTACTATTGTTGTAGCAGAAGTATACGCAGACCCCTGTAACATTTATGTAGCAGAAACATAGGCAGCCCCCAGTACCATTTTTGTAGCATCAGTATACGCAGACCCCTGTAACATTTCTGTAGTAACAGTATAGACTGATCCCAGTAACATTTCTGTAGCGGAAGTATAGGCAGACCCCAGTAACATCCTTGTGGCAGCAGTATAAGCAGACCCCTATAACATTTATGTGGCAGAAGTATAGGCAGACCCCTGTAACATTCAAGTGGCAGCAGTATAGGCAGACCCCTGTAACATGTAAGTGGCAGCAGTATAGGCAGACCCCTGTAACTTTCTTGTAGCAGAAGTATAGGCAGGCAGATCCCAGCAAAATTTCTGTAGTAATAGTATAGGCCAACCTCTGAAACATTGGGATACCATGAGTGTAGGTGAAGGCCGGAAAAATTAGTTGGATAAGAGTGTAGGCATGGGCCCGAAAAATAAGTGTACCTCTGAAAAATTTATCAACCGAGAGGGCAGGTGAAACCCATAAACATTTTTTTAAAGATACAGCTCACTGTTGCTCAATTTGTAACAGAGCCTGTAGGCAACCCTGTTTAAAAAATTGGTTCATGTTACAGTCTCAATACTTTTGAAACTGAAAAATTGTAAAAACATTGGATCGCTGAAAAATTGGCTGTTCAGCGCGATGTCATGTTGTTTCTGGAGGAGAAGTAGGAGGAGGAGGATTAATGTCAGAGACAGATTGACAAAGATAAATGCCCCGTTTTCCCGATGATAGAGAAGAGTGTTTTTATCTGCGGTTGCAGCGAAAAGAATCTTTAGGTTCCGCTGCTCTCCACCGGTGGAGAAGAGAAGTGAGGGGAAATCCAGGCTTTGTTGATCTTTATGAGTGTAAGCATGTCGGCACTGGCAGTTGACAGGCGGGTACGCTTGTCTGTGATGATTCCCCCAGCTGCACTAAACACCCTGTTTGACTAAGCGCTAGCGGCAGGGCAAGCCAGCACCTCCAGGGCATACAGCGCAAGTTCGTGCCACGTCTCCAGCTTTGACACCCAATAGTTGTATGGAGCAGAGGCATCACGGAGGATGGTGGTATGATCGGCTATGTACTCCCTCACCATCTTTTTACAGTGCTCCCGCCGACTCAGCCTTGACTGGGGGGTGGTGATGCAGTCTTGCTGGGGAGCCATAAAGCTAGCAAAGGCCTTGGAGAGTGTTCACCTGCCTGCGCTGAACATGCTGCCTGATCTCCGCGCCTCCCCTGCTACTTGGCCCTCGGAACTGCGCCTTCTGCCGCTGTCAGATGGAAAGTTTACCATCAGTTTGTGCCACCAGGGCCCTGTGGTATTGCATCACTCTCGAACCCCTTTCCTCTTCGGGAATAAGAGTGGAAAGGTTCTCTTTATACCGTGGGTCGAGAAGGGTGTACACCCAGTAATCCGTAGTTGCCAGAATACGTCTAACGCGAGGGTCACGAGAAAGGCAGCCTAACATGAAGTCAGCCATGTGTGCCAGGGTACCAGTACGCAACACATCGCTGTCCTCACTAGGAATATCACTTTCAGGATCCTCCTCCTCGTCCACAGGCCATACTCGCTGAACAGATGGGAGGCAAGCAGCATGGGTACCCTCTGCAGTGGGCCCAGCTGATTCTTCCCCCTCCTCCTCCTGCTCCTCCCCCTCCTCCTCCTCCTCCTCCTCCTCCAAAATGCGCTGAGATTTAGACCTGAGGGTGCTCTGACTATTAAGCGACATACTCTCTTCCCCAGTCTCCTGTTCCGACCGCAAAGCGTCAGCCTTTATGCTTTGCAGCGAACTTCTCAGCAGGCATAGCAGAGGAATGGTGATGCTAATGATTGCAGCATCGCTGCTCACCATCTGGGTAGACTCCTCAAAGTTTCCGAGGACCTGGCAGATGTCTGCCATCCAGGCCCACTCTTCTGTAAAGAATTGGGGAGGCTGACTCCCACTACGCCGCCCATGTTGGAGTTGGTATTCCACTATTGCTCTACGCTGCTCATAGAGCCTGGCCAACATGTGCAGCATAGAATTCCACCATGTGGGCATGTCGCACAGCAGTCGGTGCTCTGGCAGATTAAACCGATGTTGCAGGGTCCGCAGGGTGGCAGCGTTCGTGGTGGACTTGCGGAAATGTGCGCAGACGTGGCGCACCTTGCCGAGCAGGTCTGACAAGTGCGGGTAGTTATTCAGAAACCGCTGAACCACCAAATTAAAGACGTGGTGCCTCTTGTCACCTAGGCTGAGTAGTTTCTGGCGTCCTGTTGCCATGGCGACAGGCCGGGCTCTCGTGATAACATCCCGCGCTCCCTCTGTGAACTTTTTCCCTGCCGCGATCTACTTAAAACGGTGCACGGTAGGGGTTAACAGCGGGGGGCGCAACTTCGATGCCCCCCCGCTGTTGCAGCGGGACTCCGGCTGTGACTGACAGCCGGCTCCCGCTGTGGGATAGACGTAAGTTTACGTCCTGTTGTGGGAAGGGGTTAAGGACTATCAATAGATATCAATAGATCTGATCAATAGAGGATCTGAAGAAAGTTCAAGGAGACACATATGTTCTACTCCTATGTATCATAAAAACTATGACAACCAAGATATGACTACTTAGAGCTGATGGATGAGCTATACCACTCTTGGCATAAAACGTGCACACTGTCACTCCGGCCTCGCGCCCTTTTTGGCGACATGCTCAATTGCTAGATTTAGGATAGCAAAGAGTCAAAAGGGAATACCGTTGTCCCTCTTTCACGTCTTGTTCTTAGGCAGTGCAGGAGTTGATGTGAACACTAAGGTTGTATTTGTTCCTGCCGTTTTTTAGTTCCGGTGGTTATGTGCATTCAGCTTATAGAATATACAACAGGGGGATAAATGTCTTCTAGGAGGCAAACACTTCTGTATGGTATCCTGCAGCATATCGCTCCAGATTTGCTGTAACTGATCCTCTGGATTGTGCCAAGTCACAGACTATTGAAGTTGGTGTCCCAGATGATCCCATACATGTTCTATTAGTGATAATTCTGACGCTCCACAGCAAAGGCAGGACTGCGGCGCTCACCCCTAGGTTTACACACAGAAACATTAGTGCCCAAACTAAAGCTGAATTCGTGAATGAAGACAACCCGGTTCCACTCCGTAGCATCCAGAGGTGATGGTGAGTGACAGTCAAAGGCCTTAGAAGTAATGGGCACTCTGAGACCAAATGTGCCTCAGTTAAGTGCCTGAAAATGGTTCTGACAGATACAAAAGACTACAACGGTGGCGCCACCTGTCTCTAGATGGTGGACAATGAAACAATTAGAGCTCTTTATGTTTGTCAGATGATCAGAAGAC
The DNA here is from genome assembly GCF_035609145.1 of Eleutherodactylus coqui. Lineage (NCBI taxonomy): Eukaryota > Metazoa > Chordata > Amphibia > Anura > Eleutherodactylidae > Eleutherodactylus > Eleutherodactylus coqui. Next base: position 255,103,003 of record NC_089841.1, read on the forward strand.
CCTTTTATCTTGTGTGCCCTCACGCATCCACTGGTCCCCAACACCTCCTAACAGTCTGGTCAGATGCTCCTCTCTACTGGTGGTCTGTAGGGGCGTCCTGAGCCCAGTCACCTTGTGCGCCCTCACACATCCACTGGTCCCCAACAGCTCCTAACAGTCTGGTCAGACGCTCCTCTCTACTGGTGGTCTGTAGGGGGCGTCCTGAGCCCGGTCACCTTGTGTGCCCCCACACATCCACTGGTCCCAACACCTCCTAACAGTCTGTTTAGAACGGCCGAGGTGCCGGCAATTCGTCGATACGACCATCTAGCTTCTCACATTCCAATAATAAAACCCCTTCTCAAACTCTGTTAACTGGGCCAAATCTCTTTGTTGCATTGTAGAGGCGTCTAGTGGTCAACACAAGTAGAAGAAGAGGTCACTACAGATAAGGAGCCTCTGACAGTCTTTTTGAAGGTCATGGGTGGAACCACTTTTAGGGCCTCAAATGTAACTATATGCCAAGTTTTGCAGCAAATTGACAACTTCTTCTAGGGGCTAGATTTTTTTTTACAAAGAGTATATATAGGATCATCTAGAGTGGGTAATTTCCCAAAATAAGGTCAAAATGTCCTAAATAGATAATTTTGACAGGCAATGTCCTATCCATAGGGATAATTCCTTTAAGATTGACTACATATTTAGCTCATATAAAATCCAGCATGACAAGCTATGTTATCAATCAGCAGTTGTTACCGCAGATTACCTGCTCCTAAGGCCAAAGTCAGACGAGTGTGGTTTACACTCTGCTAAGCAACATGTAAACCACGCTGCTGTCATCCTGAAAACATAGCATGACCGGGTGGCTTCTAGTTTTGTGAAGCATGGTGCAAGCAGCCTGCTTCCACGGCTCTCTTAGTAGCCTATGGTATGCACCCCAGACAGCGTACACCATGGAGCTGACAGGTGAATCAGCACTGGCTGTCTGTTCTTTTTTAGAAGCGTAGATCCTGCACTTCTAAAAAGGGTCTGTGTCAGCGCTTCCATAGCAACCTATTGTTTCTTATAGCAGTGTGGTTTACATGTTGCTGTAGCAGTGTGTAAACCACGCTTGTCTGACCGAGCCCTTTGAGGGCACTTATTATATTAGCTCACTATCAAGCTGATTACAACATAAACTATCTAATTCTAAACCTAACCTCTTACCATCACTGCCAGTTTTGGCGTTTACATCACAGCAATTGCTTTCTCAATTTTGCCGTCCATTACTGTTTTGTTATTTTTCCGTTGACGGTCCTATGAGGCTTTGTTTTTTGCAGAATAGAAAAATTCCGTGAAGTCTTTCTTGGAGTGAAAAACACATCTCATTTTTTCTAAATAAACACCTTCACGGTAGAAATGATGTAACTTATTTATTCAGCAAGCTGATACAATTATGGCGATACCAAATAGTAACATTTTTTATATTTTAATACCTGCGCATAATAAATGTACTTCAAAAAAATTGTCATTGATTTTTACATATTGCTATATCCAAAGACCGAAAACAGTTTTATTTTTCCATTGACAGAGCTGGTTTGTTTTTTGCAGAAGCTGTAGTTTTCAGTCAGGGTTATATATGACATTTTGATCACTTGTCACTTTTTTTGCTTTTTTACTGTCACCTCCAAAAAATTGAATGACAAGTAGAGATGAGGGAGCATACTCGTTAAGGACAAATATTCGAGCGAGTATTGTCCTTTTCGAGTATCTGCCTGCCTATTTGTCCATAACGAGCATGCTCGCTCATCTCTACTTGTCATTCAATTTTTTGGAGGTGACAGTAAAAAAGCAAAAAAAAATAAAAATCAGCTATTCTCCTGTTGTACTTTAGGTTGTTGTTTTTTTTGTCGCTGTGAGTTAGGCCTTATTCATGCGACCATGGGGCTAATTTAGCTGCATTAAAAAATCACAAGCATCTGAAGCCTTGGATTCCAATGTAATCATTCAGATGAGCGATTTTTACCCGCATAAAAACATCAGGGCGCCGGGAATAACAGGACATTGGCGACCGAAAACGGCAACCGATTTTATACGGTGCGTGAAAAGATAGGTCTTGACCTATCTTTCGCCGAGATATTCTGGAGGTTCTCATAGGCTTCTATGGAAGCTGAAAAAGAAAGGGAAGGGGAGGGAGTTTTATAACGTCCAACACCAGGAAAAGAAAACAGCTGCCTCTAGTTAACCATTAAAATCATTCTGAGGATCTCCCCACTGCAGCATATATTTTGGCTGATACGCTGCAGCTGCCTGTGTGAATGGACGAGAAAATGCTAATTTTGATTGGGACTTCATCACAACGTTTTTCTTTTCACGCAATTTTTTGCAGTGATGCGGCGAGCATAAAAGTGCATACGGTCATAGAATCCTGGAATGGTAGAGTTGGAAGGGACCTTCAGGGTCATCGGGTCCAACCCCCTGCTCAGTGCAGGATTCACTAAATCATCCCAGACAGATATTGGTCCAGCCTTTGTTTGAAGACTTCCATTGAAGGAGAACTCACCACCTCCCATGGCAACCTGTTCCACTCATTGATCCCCCTCACTGTCTAATATCTAATCTGTGTCTCTTCCCTTTCAGTTTTATCCCATTACTTCTAGTCTTTCCTTGTGCAATCCATAGCAATCTGAATAATGCTGAGCTCACACGGCCGTAGGTGGAATCCACTTGCGGAGACCTGCAGCAGATCCCAGCTGATCACGTGACCGAGGACCGCATACAGCGGCCCCGGTGACATCTCCCTGTATGTTAAGGAATCATATAATGGTAGAGTTGGAAAGGACCTCCAGGGTCATCTGGTCCAACCCCCAGCCCAGTTGCAGGATTCACTAAATCTTCCCAGTCAGATGTCTGCCCAGCCTTTGTTTGAACACTTCCATTTAGGGAGAACTCACCACCTCCTGTAGTAACCTGTGCCATTCATTAATCACCCTCACTGTCAGAAAGTTTTTCTAATATCTAATCTGTGTCTCCTCCCTTTCAGTTTCATCTCATTGCTTCTAGTCTTTCCTGGTACAAATGAGAATAAGGCTGATCCGTCTGCACTGTGATATTTGTAGACAGCTATTAAGTCTCCTCTCAGCCTTCTTGTTTGCAAGCTAAACATTCCCAGATCCTTTAACCATTCTTCATAGGACATGATTTGCAGACCGCTCACCATCTTGGTAACTCTTCTCTGCACTTGCTCCAGTTTGTCTATGTCATCTGGAGACAGTATTCCAGATGAGGTCTGACTATATTTCCCCCTCTTTCCGTTTGATAAACATATTTTTCTTCCTTTAACATGTGTACAAGTTCTGTGTTCGTCCATCTTGGTCTCTTTAAATGCTCCCCAATCTTCCTTCTTCTAGGGATTGTTAACGATTGTGCTTTGAGAGTCTCATTTCACAATATTTCCCAACCTACTTAGTCATTTCTGTCCTTAAGAACATCCAGCCATTGGATTCTTCCTACCCTCTTTCTGAGTTCAATAAAACCTTTCTGAAATCCAACCTTGAGGTCTGAGTTTTTCCAGGTCTTCAACCCCTTTTTATCCAAAATTCAAGGATAACATGATCACTGCCTCCTAAGGTCCCAGCCACCCGTACTTCCTCAACCATTCCCTCCCTGTTGGTAAGAATTAGGTTCAAGGTAGTCCCTTGTTTTCTATTCTACCTTTGGAAGATAAAGTTGTCAGCAAGAGCGAATAAGAATTTGTTGGATCCATTACTTTTACCTGAGAGAGATTCCCAACAAATGTCTGGATAGTTATAATCTCCCATGATCACTATGTTGGGCTTTTTTGAGAGCTTGGCCATCTGATGTAGAAAGAGTTCCTCCATATCTTCTGCTTGTCCAGGCAGCCTATAGTAAATGCCTACAATGGTGTCCTTTCTGTTGTTCTCTCTTTGTATTCCTACCCAAACAGCTTGAAGCTTGAATCTCTGTGGAGATGAATGTTTTCCTAACATACAATGCAATACCTCCTCCCCTTTTTAATAAGGTCTATTTCTTACTTGTCATATGAAGGAGGCCTTATACAGTAAAGCCGGTGGCACACGGGTGTATTTGCACACACAATATACAGATTATAGAACCTATTGATTTCAATGGGTTTGTTCACCACCATGTATTTTTCCTAAGGATTTTAGTCGAAGAAAAAAACAGCGCACCATGCTCTATTCTCCTGCACATGTGCACAGCAAAAGGTCTCATAGAAGTAAAATAGAGGGTACATAAATGCACGCGAAATATGCTAGGAGATGCGTGAAACACTGCGGGATTGTGCAGGAAACAGAACACATCTGGAACGCAGGCAGAAAAAAGCATCGTTCATTCTGTAGGAACACTACACTGGTGCACATAGGCTTATATGACGCTGGCATAAATGACATCTTCGCTGCATCCTGTGGTCAGTAGGATTACATTTGTATCCAATTTATATAGTTTTGTTACATTTTATTACTTTTGCACAATAAAAACAATTTAAAAATGGTGTCACTGCATTCAAAGAGCCGGAACATTTGTATTTTTCTGTCTACAGAGCTGGACCAATGACCGACTACTATAATTGGCCCAAATATAAAAGCAAACAATTACAATAAAAGGTCCGGCCTCCTCCACCCCTTAATAGCCGGCCATCCCTCACCTTATTTCCCTTTCACTGGTGACAAAACCATGAGATGTCAGAGGAGAGGGAGAAGTATAAAATTCCCCTCAGCGGTAATCACCAGTAAATGTAATTGTATTCTTAATATCTTATGGAGTATAGATATAGTGTAACACTATACATGTAGTACCGTAGTATCTTATTCTGAGCATGTGGTGCGCCCGGTATGGTCCGGCACATCCTAATGCCAAACAGTTATATTCCTGGAAACAAATTTTATATTAATTAAAAAAAAAAAAAAAAAAAGGTCCGGCCTCCTCCACCCCTTAATAGCCGGCCATCTCTCACCTTATTTCCCCGTCGCCGGTGACAAAACTAAACAATGTCATAGAAGAGGGAGAAATATGAAATTACACTCACCGGTAGTCAGCGGTAAATGTAATTGTAGCATTAATATCTTATGAAGTATATGTATACGGTGACACTATACATAGAGTATCATAATATCATCCTATATTGGGCATGTGGTGCGTCTGACATGGTCAGGCACATCCTAATACCATACAGAAAAAGAAAAAAAAAAAGGGTCCGGCCTCCTCCACCCCTTAATAGCCGGTCATCTCTCACCTTATTTCCCCGTCATCGATGACAATACTAATAGATGTCATAGAGGAGGGGGAAATATAAAATTACACTCACCAGTAGTCACTGGTAAATGTAATTGTATTTTTAGTCACTTATGGAGTATATATAAAGTGTAACACTACATATATAGTACCATAACATCAACGCACTCTGGGCATGCGGTGCGCCTGACATGGTCAGGCACATCCTCACGCCATACATAATAAAAGAAAAAAAAAAGGTATACCACCTGTATGCCAGATGTAGACATTCTGGCAGTAATCATCCAGCTTGGTCTGATGGAATTGCTGGGCTGCTCCTGATGACATCATCAGTGCTCTTCTGCTTCTCTTAATGGTCTTCTGCTCTTGATGGTCTTCTTCTCTTGATGGTCTTCTTGGGGCTTATGAGATCTGGCTCTGATGATCTTAAAGAGCCGGTGTACTGTCCAGGGTTTTCCAGTTAGTGCTGACAAATGAAAACCCTGTGAATAAGGCCTGGTGGTCTGCCGATATGGCCGAGTGGTGGGCTTCTGCTGCCTCAATCCTCTCGAGATTAAATGGTCGGGAACCGCGCCGGATGTTGTTAGACTATAAGAAGAGGAAGCATAGGGATTTAGCTGGTATTATAACTTCTCATGACAGCACTGGATTACAGTTCAAAAGAAAAAACTAATGCCTATATAAAAATTTATCACCCTAAGGGCAAAGTCAGACAATCGTTTTTTTGTTTGCGCCTATGTGCGCAAAAAAAGGCACATCTGATAGAGCCATTGGCTCCCTATGATTTGTTCCTATGTCCGTCTTTTACAGGCGCAAAATACTCACACTTGTAAAAGATAGGACATACGTGCGCTGGGAAGGTCTGTGCGGCGCGGAAAGATTCCCCACGTTGAGTCCCCTTATCACTGAACACTGATAGCACTGTCAAAGTGTTCAGTGACAAGGGGACTCCCTGTGGGGATGAAGCTGTCACAGCTGGGGCAAAGGACCATGATGCCATCCTATTGCTTTCAATGGGGCTGTTGCTACTGCTGCTGGCCCCATTGAAAGCAATGCGATGCGGTCAACCCCTGCAGTGGCTTTCGGGGAAGGGCTTGAAATAGAGGCTGCTGTAAAAAAAAAAATATATATATATATACATACATCAACTCTCTGCTGCTGTGCAGCTCCTGGCGCATGTTTTTGCTGACTGCCGACACTGCTCTGGAGCACTTTCAGCTGGCCGGGGATTTAAAAATCCTCGCCTCCAAAAGAGGTGTGTCTGATTGGCTGAGTGTTCAGCCAATCAGAGGCAGCGTCATTGAAAGCAATGGGCATGGAGCTACAGTCAGGTACATTTTGCACATGCATGCAACCCTTTTTTTTGCGCAAAAAGGACGCTTGTCTGACTGAGCCCTAAGGCCAAATGCAGATGTCCGGGGAGAAATCCGACTGTGAGATCTCGTAATGGAATCAGACCTTGTTCCCCAGCGGTGACCCCTGGCTTACCTGTCCGCTGTCTTCTTTCTGCGCTGCAGATGTGCCGGCTGGTGTGCCGCCACACATGCGCAGTGCAGAGCTGTTGCACCGGTGATGATGCAGATCTGTGGCAACTCGCTGCGGGATGGACAGCTTCCATTGACTGCAATGGAATTCGTCCGTGCGAGCCTCACACTAGAATAGGACATGCTGCAATTTTTCCCCCGGCAGCAGAAAATCACAGTTTATTTTCGCTTGTGGGCATGGAAAAGTGTTTTGCTTAGCATGTCTATGGGCAGTATTTGCTCCAGATCCTGCAGTGTAAATACACCCGTGGGCATTGGGCCTAAGACTACTCGCACACGGACAAATTTAAACTTGTGTCTCAGATTATTACATAGAACTCACATCAGCCGGCACACAGACACATCATCCATGCGCTGTCCGATGTGCGGGACATCACACATTATCATGTGCTGCAGATTTTTTTCCCCATGAACTATTCATTCGAGTAGAAACAAATCCCCTGTAAATATACCCGGTCCAATCAATCTGTTTACTTTCTGTCCAACTTTCTAACCAAAAAATCAGTTCGAAAGTCAGATGGAAAAAACTCCAGTTTGAAAGTGGCCTAAATCAGGTTACTGTAAGTTATCACTGATAGTCACAGAAATTCAAGTGTTCTTACTAAACAATATTACAACCTAAACATTCAAGACATATACAGTATATAGACCAAGGAAGCTCATAAAGGTGATATTAGGGCTACAGCCCACGTCTAGCACCATAGTGAGGCTTAGACATATACAGTATGTACACCAAGGAAGCTCATAAAGGTGATATTAGGGCTACAGCCCATGTCTAGCACCATAGTAAGGCTTAGACATATACAGTATATAGACCAAGGAAGCTCATAAAGGTGATATTAGGGCTACAGCCCACGTCTAGCACCATAGTGAGGCCTAGACATATACAGTATATACACCAAGGAAGCTCATAAAGGTGATATTAGGGCTACAGCCCACGTCTAGCACCATAGTGAGGCTTAGACATATACAGTATATACACCAAGAAAGCTCATAAAGGTGATATTAGGGCTACAGCCGACGTCTAGCACCATAGTGAGGCTTAGACATATACAGTATATAGACCAAGGAAGCTCATAAAGGTGATATTAGGGCTACAGCCGACATCTAGCACCATAGTGAGGCATAGACATATACAGTATATACACCAAGGAAGCTCATAAAGGTGATATTAGGGTTACAGCCCACGTCTAGCACCATAGTGAGGCATAGACATATACAGTATATACACCAAGGAAGCTCATAAAGGTGATATTAGGGCTACAGCCCACGTCTAGCAGCATAGTGAGGCATAGACATATACAGTATATACACCAAGGAAGCTCATAAAGGTGATATTAGGGCTACAGCCCACGTGTAGGACCATAGTGAGGCATAGACATATACAGTATATAGACCAAGGAAGCTCATAAAGGTGATATTAGGGCTACAGCCAATGTCTAGCACCATAGTGAGGCTTAGACATATACAGTATATAGACCAAGGAAGCTCATAAAGGTGATATTAGGGCTACAGACATGTCTAGCACCATAGTGAGGCATAGACATATACAGTATATACACCATGGAAGCTCATAAAGGTGATATTAGGGCGGCAGCCCATGTCTAGCCCCATAGTGAGGCTTAGATATATACAGTATATAGACCAAGGAAGCTCATAAAGGTGATATTAGAGCTACAGCCCACGTCTAGCACCATAGTGCGGCTTAGACATATACAGTATATACTACAAGGAAGCTCATAAAGGTGATATTAGGGCTATAGCCATGTCTAGCACCATAGTGAGGCATAGACATATACAGTATATAGACCAAGGAAGCTCATAAAGGTGATATTAGGGCTACAGCCCACGTCTAGCACCATAGTGAGGCATAGACATATACAGTATATAGACCAAGGAAGCTCATAAAGGTGATATTAGGGCTACAGCCCACGTCTAGCACCATAGTGAGGCATAGACATATACAGTATATACACTAAGGAAGCTCATAAAGGTGATATTAGGGCTACAGCCCATGTCTAGCACTATAGTGAGGCATAGACATATACAGTATATAGACCAAGGAAGCTCATAAAGGTGATATTAGGGTGACAGCCCATGTCTAGCCCCATAGTGAGGCTTAGATATATACAGTATATAGACCAAGGAAGCTTATAAAGGTGATATTAGGGCTACAGCCCACGTCTAGCACCATAGTGTGGCTTAGACATATACAGTATATACTACAAGGAAGCTCATAAAGGTGATATTAGGGCTACAGCCCATGTCTAGCACCATAGTGAGGCTTAGACATATACAGTATATACACCAAGGAAGCTCATAAAGGTGATATTAGGGCTACAGCCCACGTCTAGCACCATAGTGAGGCAAAGACATATACAGTATATACACAAAGGAAGCTCATAAAGGTGATATTAGGGCTACAGCCCACGTCTAGCACCATAGTGAGGCTTAGACATATACAGTATATAGACCAAGGAAGCTCATAAAGGTGATATTAGGGCTACAGCCCATGTCTAGCACCATAGTGAGGCCTAGACATATACAGTATATACACCAAGGAAGCTCATAAAGGTGATATTAGGGCTACAGCCCATGTCTAGCACCATAGTGAGGCATAGACATCTCCCATTAGTACTACTATGACGTTATAACATACCAAGCTCAACCAATACAATTTCTGCCCATACTTACTGGTACAGGGATGTGTGGTGGTCGCATCTGCAGGGCTTGCACCATGTCCCAATTGATATGCTGGAAAAACCTCTGGGCTCTGATGTCACCGTGGACCCCTAAGCGCGTCGTAGGATCTTCCCGGAGGAGCTAAAAAGGAAAAAAATGTAATCTAGTGCTTTGAACTATTATTACTGTCCTGGTCTAGTATAACATGTATTACATAGAGAATATATTCACCTTCTTGATGATGTTCTTCGCCTCGATGTTGGAGGCATTAAATCGTCCTCGATGATACTTGGACCTGCTGGTAACCATGATATTTAGAATGATACCTAAGGCATACCAGTCGATGGCAGCATTGTACTCCTCCCCGCTCAGCATCTCAGGAGCCATGAAGCCCGGTGTTCCAGCATATCCAGAGGCTGTGCGGTCTCCATAGATGTCCTCGAGGGCCAACCCGAAGTCTGCGATCTTTAGATGGCCCGCTGAAGTCACCAGGATGTTATCCGGCTTGAGATCTCTGTGAAGTAGAGGAAACAATGGTTTATTCCCATTCATACTGCTAAGAGAGAATCTGTCCCATTAGCTGATTTACTTGATAAATATATGAAGATGTTACTTAATGTGCGCACAAACATCCAGAATTAATATATCTAAGTATGTTTTATATCAGATTCCAAACCATCTACTATAATATAATCTGGGATTACAGACCCGGCCTGAGTCCATTACACCTAAAAAAGACAAGAATATATTTACCGGTGGACGATGCCCTTCGCATGCAGGTGTTGGATACCGCATACAAGTTCTGCTGCGTAGAAACTGGCACGAAGGGAAGAGAAGACAATTAGTATCTGGAGGCTGACAGAAAGCTCTGAAAAACACATAGTACAGAAGAGCAGAAGATCCACCATGTGAGGTTATTACTATAGACTGCAGGGATCACACATCTCATTCTTCATGCTACATGTTCTCTAATCCTATCTTATTCCGCATACTACAAACATGGGGATAAGGACTCCTGCACAGGGCAGCGCCATATGTGTGTGTGTTATAGATCAGTGGGCTCTCTGTGCGACACCCTATAGAGCCTCGAGAAGATATATCATCCACCGGAGCAATGCAATATAATGTTACATGCGGTGGAGCATGGAACTATTTTTTTTCTTTTTGCAGATTAATGGCCGCCAAACAGTGCCGATATACAAGAACAGCCATTTCCCTGCTTTAGGTGCAGTCCTATGCAAGCACTGTGTGACTTAGAGTTATGTATAAGAGATGCTGCTATTGCAATGTGAGATCCATGATATACAGGTACAGACCATATAGAAAGTAATAAGCCTAGAATTGGATAAAAGTCTTTTTACAAAGTGTTTCAGTACTAACATCCACTGACATAACTATAGGGAATACGGTTGCACCCGGCCTAGGAGCCTTAGGAGCCTATAAAGATTCTCTTCTCCATATAGGGAGCCTAGTACTATGAATAAAGCATTATAGTTGTGGGCCCTGTTACAGGTTTTACATTGGGGCCCAGGAGCTTTAAGTTACGCCTCTGCGTTAAGGGGTTAAGAGAAGTTGGGTGGCCCAAGGTAAACTTTTGCACCCGGGCCCATGAGCCTTTAGCTACGCCCCTGCTAACATCCTATAAATGGAGAGTATAGTTGCAGCTTCTGAGTATAACACTCTATTCTATGTACAGTCCCTTAATGAATGGAGTCCATCATTGGAGCTTGTATGTGGGCAGTAAGGCTAACAATCTAAAGGTTCCTTTACACAGGACTACTATAGGTTGCATAAGCGCCCAACAGCAATTCCATGAACAGCCGCCCAACTATCGCTCCTGTGCTTTACAAGGAGTGATAGTCGTTCTGTGAATGGAGGCTGAGTGGTTGAAGAGCATGCTGACCCGCCGCCTCCATTCACAGTAAACAGGCAGTCATGCATTGTTGAACGATTGCCGGTTTACACGGCCGATAGTCGCTGGGTTTTTAGTTCTGCTAAGTGACTCTGACCAGTGATCGATTTCTCGCTCCATACCCAGTACACGGGACGGCTATTGCTTGAATTTGCTGCTTCCAGCGATAATTGCCCCATGTAAGGGTAACTTCACTCATGTACTGTCCTCTTCATGTATAACCTACAGGGAGATGTTTATTAGCTTACGACTACATTACCGTGCACAGGGGCTGTCGAGACACCCCTTCCGCTGTAGAAGTTCATCGAAGTCTCCGCAGTTGATGTACTCCATTCCGAGCAGCACCAGGTCCTGCCATACAGAAGAGCGATACAAGAATGTGAATGTCTAGGATCAAGCTAACTCAGTAAAATACAAAAAAAAAATTATACCAGCACGCCAGTGTTTGGAAGATAACAGGCAGAGAGTGTAACTGTTTATATGAAGATCTAGTTGTACAGTATATGTTATTTACTTCACAGGGATGCTTGTTGAAAAACACTAGAGATGAGCGAGCACCAAAATGCTCAGGTGCTCGTTACTCGAGTCGAACTTTCAGTGATGCTCGAGAGTTCGTTTCGAGTAACGAACCCCATTGAAGTCAATGGGCAACTCGAGCATTTTTGTATATCGCCGATGCTCGCTAAGGTTTTCATTTGTGAAAACCTGGGAAATTCAAGAAAGTGAAGGGAACGACACAGCAACGGATAGGGCAGGCGAGGGGCTACATGGTGGGCTGCATCTCAAGTTCCCAAGTCCGACTATTAAGCCACAATAGTGGCAAGAGTGAGACCCTCCCCCCCCCACTGTCAGCATAAAGATCGTTCTCCTCTGCCACAGCTGTAACAGCTGTGGCAGAGAAGAACAATGTTAGCCCATTGAATTCAATGGAGCCGGCAATACAGCCGGCTCCATTAAAAGCAATGGGCTGCCGGCGATCGCGGGATGAATTGTCGGGAAGGGCTTAAATATATAAGCCCTTCCCTGCAATTCATCCAGAAATGTGTAAAAATTTAAAAAAAATATACTCACCTTGTCTCGGCAGAACGATGTTAGCCCATTGAATTCAATGGAGCCGGCAATACAGCTGGCTCCATTGAAAGCAATGGGCTGCCGGCGATCGCGGGATGAATTGTCGGGAAGGGCTTAAATATATAAGCCCTTCCCTGCAATTCATCCAGAAATGTGTAAAAATTTTAAAAAAATATACTCACCTTGTCTCGGCAGAACGATGTTAGCCCATTGAATTCAATGGAGCCGGCAATACAGCTGGCTCCATTGAAAGCAATGGGCTGCCGGCGATCGCGGGATGAATTGTCGGGAAGGGGTTAAATATATAAGCCCTTCCCTGCAATTCATCCAGAAATGTGTAAAAATAAAAAATATATATATACTCACCTGGTCCCGGCAGACGGAGTTCAGTGCGGCCAGCGGCAGTCCTCCTGAACTGCTCTGAACAGCTGTGAGTAGTATTCAGCAGCCAGGGATTTAAAATACAGCATGCTGAGGGGTAGGGGTAGGCCTAAAGGACGTGGATGCGGGTGAGGACGCGGAGGTCCAAGTCAGGGTGTGGGCACAGGCCGAGCCAGTGCGGTGGCCAGGGGTAGAGGCAGGGCCAGACCGAATAATCCACCAACTGTTTCCCAAAGCGCCCCCTAGTGCCATGCCATCCTGCAGAGGCCGAGGTGCTCTAAGGTGTGGCAGTTTTTCACAGAGACGCCTGACGACAGACGAACAGTGGTTTGCAACCTTTGTCGCGCCAAGATCAGCTGGGGAGCCACCACCACCAGCATGCGCAGGCATATGATGGCCAAGCACCCCACAAGGTGGGACGAAGGCCGTTCACCGCCTCCGGTTTGCACCACTGCCTCTCCCCCTGTGCCCCAACCTGCCACTGAGATCCAACCCCCTCTGAGGACACAGGCACGAGTGCCTACCGGCCTGCACCCATACCCTCACCTCTGCTGTCCTCGGCCCCATCCAGCAATGTCTCTCAGCGCAGCGTCCAGACGTCGCTAGCGCAACTGTTTGAGCGCAAGTACGCCGCCACGCACCCGCACGCTCAAGCATTAAACGTGCACATAGCCAAATTGATCAGCCTGGAGATGCTGCCGTATAGGCTTGTGGAAACGGAGGCTTTCAAAAGCATGATGGCGGCGGCCCCGCGCTACTCGGTTCCCAGTCGCCACTACTTTTCCCGATGTGCCGTCCCAGCCCTGCATGACCACGTCTCCCGCAACATTGTACGCGCCCTCACCAACGCGGTTACTGCCAAGGTCCACTTAACAACGGACACCTGGACAAGCACAGGCGGGCAGGGCCACTATATCTCCCTGACGGCACATTGGGTGAATTTAGTGGAGGCTGGGACAGAGTCAGAGCCTGGGACCGCTCACGTCCTACCCACCCCCAGAACTGCGGGCCCCAGCTCGGTGCTGGTATCTGCGGCGGTGTATGCTTCCTCCACTAAACCACCCTCCTCCTCCTCCTCCTCCAACGCAACCTCTGTCTCGCAATCAAGATGTGTCAGCAGCAGCATGTCGCCAGCAGTCGGTGTCGCGCGGCGTGGCAGCACAGTGGTGGGCAAGCGTCAGCAGGCCGTGCTGAAACTACTCAGCTTAGGAGAGAAGAGGCCCACGGCCCACGAACTGCTGCAGGGTCTGACAGAGCAGACCGACCGCTGGCTTTCGCCGCTGAGCCTCCATCCGGGCATGGTTGTGTGTGACAACGGCCGTAACCTGGTGGCGGCTCTGCAGCTCGGCAGCCTCACGCACGTGCTATGCCTGGCCCATGTCTTTAATTTGGTGGTTCAGCGCTTTCTGAAAAGCTACCCACACTTGTCATACCTGCTCGGACGCTGCCACCCTGCGGACCCTGCAACATCGGTTTAATCTGCCAGTGCACCGACTACTGTGCGACGTGCCCACACGGTGGAACTCTACGCTCCACATGTTGGACAGACTCTATGAGCAGCGTAGAGCTATAGTGGAATACCAACTCCAACATGGGCGGCGTAGTGGGAGTCAGCCTCCTCAATTCTTTACAGAAGAGTGGGCCTGGTTGGCAGCCATCTGCCAGGTCCTTGGGAACTTTGAGGAGTCTACCCAGATGGTGAGCGGGGATGCTGCAATCATTAGCGTCACCATTCCTCTGCTATGCCTCTTGAGAAGTTCCCTGCAAAGCATAAAGGCAGACGCTTTGCACTCGGAAACGGAGGCGGGGGAAGACAGTATGTCGCTGGATAGTCATAGTACCCTCATGTCTATATCTCAGCGCGTTGAGGAGGAGGGGAGGAGCATGAGGAGGAGGGGGAAGAGACAGCTTGGCCCACTGCTGAGGGTACCCATGCTGCTTGCCTGTCATCCTTTCAGCGTGTATGGCCTGAGGAGGAGGAGGAGGATCCTGAAAGTGATCTTCCTAGTGAGGACAGCCATGTGTTGCGTACAGGTACCCTGGCACACATGGCTGACTTCATGTTAGGATGCCTTTCTCGAGACCCTGGCGTTACACGCATTCTGGCCACTACGGATTACTGGGTGTACACACTACTCGACCCACGGTATAAGGAGAACCTTTCCACTCTCATACCCGAAGAGGAAAGGGGTTCGAGAGTGATGCTATACCACAGGACCCTGGTGGACAAACTGATGGTAACATTCCCATCCGACAGCGCTAGTGGCAGAAGGTGCAGTTCCGAGGGCCAGGTAGCAGGGGAGGCGCAGAGATCAGGCAGCATGTGCAGCGCAGGCAGGGGAACATTCTCCAAGGCCTTTGCCAGCTTTATGGCTCCCCAGCAAGACTGTGTCACCGCTCCCCAGTCAAGGCTGAGTTGGCGGGAGCACTGTAAAAGGATGGTGAGGGAGTACGTAGCCGATCGCACGACCGTCCTCGGTGACGCCTCTGCCCCCTACAACTACTGGGTGTCGAAGCTGGACACGTGGCCTGAACTCGCACTGTATGCCCTGGAGGTGCTTGCTTGTCCTGCGGCTAGCGTCTTGTCAGAGAGGGTGTTTAGTGCGGCTGGGGGAATCATCACGGATAAGCGTACCCGCCTGTCAACCGACAGTGCCGACAGGCTTACACTCATCAAGATGAACAAAGCCTGGATTTCCCCAGACTTTTCTTCTCCACCAGCGGACAGCAGCAATACCTAAGAAATACGTAGGCTGCACCCGCGGATGGAAGCATCATTCTCTATCACCATCAAAAATGGGGACCTTTTTGCTTCATCAATCTGTGTATTCTATTCATCCTCCTCCTCCTGCTCCTCCTCCTGAAACCTGACGTAATCACGCCGAACGGGCAATTTTTCTTAGGCCCACAAGGCTCAGTCATATAATTTTTGTAAACAATTTTTATACGTTTCAATGCTCATTAAAGCGTTGAAACTTTCACCTGAACCAATTTTTATTTTAAGTGGGCTGCCTCCAGGCCTAGTTACAAATTAAGCCACATTAACCAAAGCGATTAATGGGTTTCACCTGCCCTCTTGGTTGGGCATGGGCAATTTTTCTGAGGTACATTAGTACTGTTGGTACACCAATTTTTTTGGGCCCTCGCCTACAGTGTAATCCAATTAATTTTTTGCCCACCTGCATTAAAGCTGACGTTACATCAGCTGTGCTGGGCACTGCAATGGGATATATTTATGTACCGCCAGTGGCTTCCTGGGACCCACCCATGCTGTCGGTCCACATGGACTTCCCATTAGGGAGATGTATGTGCCTGTGTATACTTATAAAAAACTCGAGCCTGACTGGGGCATGCAGTTTGGGCCGAAGCCCACCTGCATTTAATCTGATGTTAGCTCTGCTGTCCAGGGCACTGCAATGGGATACATTTATGTACAGCGGGTGGGTTCCAGGGAGCCACCCATGCTGTGGGTGCACACGGCATTCCCATTGCGGAGTTGTACCTGCCTGTGACTATTTATAAAAAAACGCAGTCTGACTGGGGCATGCAGACACCTTGACAGAATGAATAGTGTGTGGCACATAGGTTCCCCATTGCTATGCCCACGTGTGCAGCTCCTGATGGCGGTGGCACAGGATTATATTTCTCATTGCTTCTGTACAGTATTGTGGGCTATCGTCCTGCCCCTTTTAAAGAGGGTCGCTGCCTAGCCGTGCCAACCCTCTGCAGTGTGTGCCTGCGGTTCCTCCTCATGGCAGGCGCACTTATAAATAGACATGAGGGTGGTGTGGCATGAGTGCAGCTGAAGGCTGCGCAGGGACACTTTGGTGTGCGCTGTGGACACTGGGTCGTGCGGGGGGGGGGGGGGTTGGGCAGCATGTAACCCAGGAGAAGTGGCAGTGGAGTGTCATGCAGGCAGTGATTGTGCTTTGTTGGAGGTAGTGTGGTGCTTAGCTAAGGTATGCATTGCTAATGAGGGCTTTTCAGAAGTAAAAATTGTTGGGAGGGGGGGGCACTCTTGCCGCTATTGTGGCTTAATAGTGGGACCTGGGAACTTGAGATGCAGCCCAACATGTAGCCCCTCGCCTGCCCTATCCGTTGCTGTGTCGTTCCCATCACTTTCTTGAATTGCCCAGATTTTCACAAATGGAAACCTTAGTGAGCATCGGCGATATACAAAAATGCTCGGGTCGCCCATTGACTTCAATGGGGTTCGTTACTCGAAACGAACCCTCAAGCATCGCGAAAATTTCGTCTCGAGTAACGAGCACCCAAGCATTTTGGTGCTCGCTCATCTCTAATCATGGCCCACCTAGATGACATTGTAGCATGTGAGCTAGAATGCATGGAGAGGATTGTGCATCAGGAGTGGTGTTGAATAGCTCACTAATGTGTATGTGGGGATCGCTATATGATGGATGATATAGCGATCGAGAATAGAGCTGAATAGTTCACTAATATGTGTATAGGAATCGCTATATAATAAATGATATAGCGATCAGGGGAGCCTGTGTTAGACATTATGGTTTAACATAGTTGCCGTCACGTCAGTGGGCGTCAGTGGTGGCGCCGTTATTCAAGTTACCAAATGATTGCAGCGTCTTCATTCTATACAGACAGGAACTATTAGAGGTTGATCCAGGGATTATTCTGACTGCCATTATGGAGGCAGGAAGGAATTTTTCCCCCGAAAGGGCTAATTGGCTTCTGCCTCTTGGGGTTATTTGCCTTCCTCTGGATCAACAAGCCTGACCTAGATGGACCTTGTCTTCATTCAGCCTCACATACTATGTTACTATGTTATACAGAGGCCATTCTCAGTTATTTCTCCATCATAGATGTAGACTATATGACGATGGGGGGGATGGGACAGTTACATGTATGATGGATCAGTAAGCTTAGTACTGGTGATAATAAGGCTGCAGCCCGGCACCAGACACAGGAGAGGTGTAGCTTATACCTCATACAGCAGGCGTTCTCCATCTACTGAATATTCACTAATAATCTACATATAAGAATCATGTAGAAGAAATGATTTTTCACGTAGGTTTTCATGTTTGCATCATAGAGAAGACGCCATCTCAGTCGCAGTGGCATCCATAGACTATTTACAAACCGTTTGCCTACATTCACAGATTTTTTACACAAAACCCTTTTCCCTTTAACCCCTGAAGGACCGGCCACTTTTCATGTTTTTATTCTGACTTCTTCATCCCTATTTTCAATACATACATTTTTTTCGCCATATGAGGGCTTCTTATGTTGCGAGACGGGTTGTGTTTTATTGGTATCATTTAGTCTACTATATAATGTATTGGAACAGTTTTACATTTGTAAGTGTGGTGAAATGATAAAACACAATGATGCCATTATCCTGCAGATCTCACTTTGACACAACGTTATTCTGCGGGTCGGTACGATAACGGCGATTAGCAAGCTTATATAGTTTTTATTAAGTTTTACTACTTTTAACCTGGAATATTAAATTTTCGAAATTCTTGGCACCAGAGAGATATTAATTTAATTTCTTTTATGATAACCAAATTATACTGATCTTTCATTGGCTGCAGTTATCATGTGGTTTCCTGTAACATCATCTGTCACAACAATCACCGGGAATGCAGCGGGCTCCAGGGCTGGATCCCGGAGGCTGCAGAGGGGTAAGTATATCTCAATTTATTATTTTAATACAGGGGGTCTTATTGAAGAGGAGTTGTCCAGTAACTGGGCAACCCCTTTAATTTCAAGTGACACAAGCTGCCATTTATCATGCTATGTGAGAGACAGTTACAAACTAATTACAATGAGAGCAGCCTGTATTGTGGAGAACGGGGTTTGCAGACCCCCAGTTTTGGGGCCTGGTTGCAACAGCAACAATTCAATACCATGTTTTCCCCCCAAATAAGACTATCTTAAATTACTTTTTGCCCCCAAAGAAGCACAGGGTCTTCTTTTCGGGGGATGTCTTACTAATACTAACCTAGCAGCTGCTGTCTGGGTTCCTCCCGCTAGTTTGCAAAGTTCCATAGCTCCACCGGGCTTCCTGCACTCCTTGGCCGCTGACAGATCATCACTTCCTGTTTTCAGCGTTCATCATTCCCGCCTCCAGGAAGCGATGGCTCTGATTAGCTAGAGATCGCTGCTCTCAGCCAATCATTGCAGTGCTTGCTAAACCATCGTGACAGATGGTGAGTTCAGACGCTGCGGAATTGTTGCGAAATTTCAGCTACGGAATGTGCACCGACATTCCCCAACAATGTGCAGTACAATGTAAATGAAAGGGCTTTTAACAAACCCCATTCACTAACAATGGAAACAACCTGCAGTGGAGGATAGTCATGCAGCATGCGTCATCTGTCACAGGAAAGTCATGGATCTTCATTGTGGATCTCATTCAAGGCAATGAGTGACGTCCGCAGTGAAAATCGGCAGATTGACTCCACGATGTTTGCACGTACCCCTGTGGTTTGCTTCTATGTTTGTATATGTTTTTAAGTGGTTCAAAGTAGTCATAAATGTACCTTTGTCTGGAAAGCAAATTGTCCATGTAGAAGAAAGGGGCTGCCAGATGCAAGTTGTAGCACCCGCCGCTCCACCATCACGCGGTCCTCTCCTTCGGTAAGCAGGCTTCTCTTGGCGATGACTTTTACAGCAAACTTCTGCCGAGTAGAGTTGTCTTCTGCCAGCACCACCTAGAAAAACAGTCATTTATGAAGATTCTTTAAAGAGGACAAATAGAGCAAAAATCCTAAACTGATCTGAAGGTTGGATTCACAGTGCAGGTTTGCAGTGCGGATTCTTCAGCGCAGCTCCATAGCAATCTACAGTACAATGCATCTGGATGGAGATCTGTGTAACAGTAGGGAATTACATGTTATGTAGTAATATTAATGCTGTGTGCAGAGCAAGAAACATGTGAGGAGAAGACGCATTGTAGTTTCATCCTACTAACAGGGTCTCAGACAATGATCATGCAGCTTTGTCATCATCAGCCTCTTGTAGGATTCTACTATATTAGAAGTATCGCACGCGCTCTAGACTTTACATTGTGGACCGTTGGAGAAGCCAAAGTATAGAACCTCTTGTATCAGAACAATAAAGCAGAAGAGCCTGAACACATCACTTCAGTGTTTTGCGCTCTTCTCTGATGCATCGTATACATTATATATACGATTAGATATACCTGATGGATAAGGCTATGATACCCCTTGAATATCATCTAAATGAAGTCATTACTGTAACAATCCACAGATAAAAATCCATATGGAAAAATTAGCATGTTGTGGATTTTCAATCCTCATGTTTCAGAAATCTGTGAATTTTCTCCAGTTTTCACCCACTTAATGTGCTGTATACCGGGTGGATGCACCTGTGATTCCACTGTACAACCTGTTTCACATTCCAGGTACTGTATATGCCGTGTGCAGGCACATCCTAATGCCATATATACATGTGAAAGTCAGTCCGTCCAATAGTCCAATACATATTTCAGCCCCATTTTTGGTGGTATTCTCAATATAATAAGTGTGCTATAATGCAAATATTTGTTAACCCCTTAAAAGCGTTGTCGGGGAGTTTTACTATTAGTAGAAGCGCAGATAGCGCTGTGAACATTGTAGCAGCCTGGGATGGTACTGCAGACAGTGTATTCAGTGGGAGCTTTGCCTGCAGTACCAACCCAGGCCTCTGCATTATGGGCAGCGCTGTCTGCTTCCTGCACTGCCAGCAGGCCCAGTCGTTAGCTGTATTTACTGCATAGCAGGAGTTTGGGGTTTATATTATGTCTGTATAACTTTTTATTCATGTATTTTTTGGGGGGTGAGACCTAGAAATGTCACCATTTTTGGGGGGTTTTGTTTTTACAGACTTTACCATGCAGCATAAATCGCTTGAGAACATTATACTCCAGATCAGCACAATTAGATCAATACCAAATTTATTCAGTCTTAATGTTTTACTACTTTTGTAAAGAGGGGCATACATTGAACTCACAGGGCCCCACAGCAAAACTCAGAATTGAATTAGGGACAGCATATCTATAACAGCGGCTCAGCTCTAGTATACCTCTAATACAATCATATCATAGAGATGCTAGATTCTACACTGTGATAGTGATTACAGTGCTGTTACCTCCAGTGATCACATGTGACATCTCCTCTGATTGATGATTTCTGGTTTCCTTTTTGTTCTTTGTCTGGGCCCAGAATTCCATGAAGATTTCTTCTTGCCAAGATTCATCCCTGCACATTCCCCATCCTACCACTAGCTCTCACTATCGCTCCATAGTATTGGTGTCTCCTCTGTGGCCCCAGAAAGTACCGCTGTGCCCTCTCTGTGTCCCTACAGACTACTGGTGTCCCCTCTCTGTGTCCCTACAGACTACTGCTGTCCCCTCTGCGGTGCCACAAACTACTGATGTCCCTTCTGTGTCTTCCCTTTCCCCTTAATGTCCGACTAACAGGTGCAGCATAAATCTCTTTGTAACCTGCTGGTAGGGGGCGCTGCTCTCTCAGGCTTCTTATACACAGCTGAGTGTGATCTCGGGTTGTGAAACCCAGACTGATATCGCGCTCATCAACCTGTGATTCACCCACGGATACGAGGCATTTTTCTTTAAAACGCCTCCCATCACTTCAGGAAGAGTGCAGGAAGGAGGTGGAGAGGAGAAGGCGGCTTCTACACTGATGGATCCAGACCAGCAGGAATGTAAGTTCCAGACTTGTGAAGGGGAAGGGATGTCCGCAGAGGGACAGGCGGCGGGTCCTACACAACCCGTAGCAGTGACATCGTCTGCTTACATTGGAGACACATCATTGTTTTCAGACCAGAATTACTTATTTAAAACAATATAAATAATTTTATGAGAATTCCTACATTCAAAAAACTATCACATTTTTATTTTTTAACAGTCGGCTGTTTTTTAGGACAAGCTGCAGTTTTTAATGATATAATTTTTTGGTTCATAGATCTATTTGATCGCTTTTTCCCATTTTATATAAGTTGTGATGTACAAAACTACCCATATTGGGCAATTATTTTATATTTTATTCGGCGTTCACTATGCCAGTTTAACTTTCTTTTATTGAAATTATTATGAATGCATCAATACCAATACTATTGGTAAGTTTTTTAAAATAATAAGAGACAAAAGGGGAGGAGCTACATTTTTATTTTACTTTTTTTTACACTTTTTACATTTGCTCTTTCTGAGACATGAACTCACCAGCTTTGAGCGCTGATAGAACGCACAGCAAGCCTTCAGTATTGCCATGTATTCTACAGGCCTAATAGACCCTACCACTGGCAGGGCATAAATGGCTGACTTGGAGGTCATTGTTTGGCTTCTGGGTGCCATAGCAACCGATCCGAACCTTGTGATGGCATAACGGGGGTCCGATGTGTGCCAGAGGAAGCCTCCTTCCCTGTCAGTCACACTGACCGCGGCATCTAAATGTTTAAACTGACAAGATTGAAACTAGCTCTATTCTTGGCAGTCAGTGCAAAAGCCCATCTGACTGCTGACAGCTCAGCTCCGATTATACCACAAATGGCACATGCATGGGAATAAAACCTGTTAGTCACCATGGTCAAACTGTACATGTGTGGCCACTAAAGGGTTAACAATAGATTTTGGAACAGGTTATAAACAGAGAAGAGCGAGCATCCTCGGATAAAGCAGTTACTTGAGCGAGCATCACTCTTCTTGAGTAACTGCTTACTGGTCCGAGCAGGCTTGGGGGGGGAGGGGTGATGAACGGGGGGGGGGGGGGGGCGAGTGAGAGAGATCTCTCGGACCAGTTAGCAGTTACTCAAGAAGAGCGATGCTCGCTCAAGTAACTGCTTTATCTGAGCGTGCTCGCTCATCTCTAGATATGAATATTAGTGGAAAACAGGAAAACCAGAAATGGTCAAGAGAAATCACACTGGCACGTTCATGTCAGGAATGCTAACCACACTATATAGATATGTTATAGTGTGATTCATATAGAACCATTGTAGTGGTAGGCGTATATTAATACTTGCCAGTTGGCCTGAAATGTTTAAGAGAATCTAGGAAGAGAAGGCAAATCACCCGGGCACCGAACCTATAAATTACACTCGCCTCTCTCCCTCTGCACCCCTCTTCATTGTTGGGCATTGCTGGCAAGTGAAATGAAGGAGAATGAAGAAGTGCAAGGAAGGAGAGAAGAAAATAACGACAGGTCCGGGGCTTGTGTTCAGGTCTGTATAAGGTCTGTGTGATGTCAGAATAAAGCAGAGGAAGGGTGACGGCTAGTCTGGGGGTCTGTATAGAAACACAGAAGACCACATGGTCCATGTCTACCATTGTAATATTTCCTTATCATTATTCTTTAAATGGGTCCTATAGACTGTATTAAATCAGTTCTGGTCTAGGGTTTGCACTAAGTAGGGTCTGATCTGATATTTGTATTCATTCCCTAAAGGGTTATCTGCTCTTTTTTGACTGATGACCTTTTCCCTAGATAGGTCATCAGTACTGTAGTTGATGGATGGGTATCCGACAATCAGGATCCCTGTCCATCAGCTGATCGTCCGGCCCACTGTCCGGTGTAGTAGGCTAGATGTCGTGATCACTGGTCAGAGGAGGAAGTCTGATCTCTGAACATGAAGTGTAGGAGCAGCATGGTGCCATACCATGGACTACAACCATTTTACTGGTGATGAACTATCCAGAGGATGGGTCATCAGTTAAAAAAGTGCAGAAAACCCCTTTAGTGACGAGGCTCTTTAAAGCCTTAATGACAAACCATTTCCAATTTTTTTCATTGCCCCTTCCTAGAGCCATAACATTTACATTTTTCCATCCACATAGCCGTACTAGGGCTTGTTTTTTGCATACATGTATTTTATAACTTTTATTAACATTTTTTGGGGGAGGGTTGAGAAAAAAAAAGACATTTCGCCATTGTTTTTTGGATTTCACTTTTCAGGGTTCAGCATGCAGAATAAATATTGTGATAGCATTATTCTCTGGGTCCGCACGATTCTGGCGATACAAGAATTGTTTTGTGTTTTGCTATATTTGTACATTAAAAAGTCTTTCACGTTTCTGTCGGCACCTCCCAAGAGCTATAGTGTTTTTATTTTACCACCAACCGAGCTCTATGAGAGCTTATTTTTTTGCAGAGGAGCTTTAGGGCTCAGTCAGACGGCGTATTTTGCTGCGCATCTTATTTGCATTTGCAATCTGCATCTATTAGAACCAATGCTTTTCAATGGCAGCGGTCACATGTCTGGTTTTTACCAGCGCACAAAAATGTGCAGCGGTAAATCTAGGGCAGCGGATCTTAAAAAGCAAATAACTACGGTATTCAGGACTTTTTGGATGTGAAACTCTTGGATGCTGTCACATCTAGGGACTTCACCTGTGGTCAATGGGGCCAGCGGCGGCCCCACTGACATACAGAGAAGCAGTGCATGTTAGTTGCGCATAAACGCAGCCAAGTGCATTTTCTCAGAGTGATGCCCGCTTTGGTCACGCAAATATTTGTGCATTTGGGTTTTGCGCAAAACAATGCGCAGCAAACAAACGCCCGTCTGACTGAGCCCTCAGTCTTCATTTATCTCATTTTTGGGAAAGATAATCACTTTTTATTACACTTTTTCTAGAATTTTAATTATTAAAATCTGCAATTCTTCTTCTGTTTTTTCAAACTCTTCACAATATGTCAAACCCTTATATTGTGCAAAAATAATGCCAGTTTCAATAAATCCATGTGAGTATTACTTATTGGTGCGAGTCAATATGCAATATGTGTGTCATACTAAATGCATACAAAATGTGGGTGCCAATCATTCAATATGAGGATAGTTGAACATGCCTATAGTATAATTATCACGTCGGTAAGGTACCATGTCATATTAAGTTATTGTACAGTGGAAAAACAAGATCATTTCCCCCATGGCGGTGAGCGTAGTTGCGCATACAGCCGGGTGAAACCGCCCTAATAGGGCTTCTCAAATCCAACCCCCAAAGATCAAATAGGCTTGAACACCACAAAGATGCTAATAAAACTCTATAAGACCCTCGGTAATCATGTCACAACCATACCCTCAGGAGAGATCACATTATAAGATCACGGCGTCGGCATTAGGAGTCACTTACATCACACAGTCCAAATTACATAGGTACACATCGCCAAAAAACTAACATGCCAAAACATTTAAAGAAGGTCCAGAGATGAGTAAATACAATAAAAGTCATGCAAAACAAGATAATACAAATGGGAGGCCAAGACAGGAGAGAAAAAAAATATTTACTTATAATTTAAACCCCGCCTCCTCCATCACCCCCCCCCCTCCCCTCCCCACAGAGCAAAGTAGAGTCCAGACATGATCTTAGGCAAAAGATCCAAAAGTCCTGAGGACAGTCATAGTGCAAATCTGAACCGTCCAATTTAGACCAAGAAATTTTCTTCTGAGCCCATAAAGGTCAAGACCACGAAGTTCCATCAGTCCAACGGACAATCCACCAATGATTCCAAGACGTGACAAAGTAGGGCCAGAAAGAAGCCAGAACTCCAGCGGTCAAGGAGTATTACCAACGGGATCCCAAAGAGGCAGCCCCCAAATAGGTAACCTGAGGGAGAACACAGAGAGGAGACCTATAACAAAAAAATATACAGAAGTGTCAAAACAAATGTATCAAACAAACAATTAAACAAGGAATCCTGTAAATAAGAGATCTTCATGGATCCTTTATGGGCCAACGATTTGTAACCGAAATACCCACCTGGATTCATACTCCTTATATGGGTCATTATGAATGTAGCAATAGTAAGGGTGTGTGTGTGGGGGGGGGGCATGGGGGGGTGAGGGTGTATGGGCGGGGTCTCACATGGATGGATTCTAATTGTGGAATCCGTGATCGCTCTTAAAACATGCTGAAATAGGATTGCTGAAGTGGGAATATTCTTTTAGGAGATCTGGTCTGTGGTTTCAATTAGTTTAGGGGTGTCAAGGAATTTGTATCTATTTAGGGGGTGTATATTTAAGGGATTTAAGGTGGTCTGTATTTGCTTAGGGGGTTGGGCTTGGAATCTGTATATATACATATGCGCTTGTTTTGGAACATTGTGTAGCACAAATACAACTACATAGATATACATATAAATATTTTTATTTTGCCCCCATTTTTTGTTTTGTTATCATTATTTGGACTGTTAACTAATAGAGATGAGTGAGTATACTCGCTAAAGGCAATTGCTCGAGCGAGCATTGCCTTTAGCGAGTATCTCCCCCACTGGAGACTGCAGGTTCGGGTGCCGGCGCGGGGGAGCGGTGAGTAGCGGCTGTCAGCAGGAGGGAGCGGGGGGAAGAGAGGGAGGGAGAGATCTCCCCTCCGTTCCGCCCTGCTCTCCCTCACAGCTCCCTGCCCGCCGCCGGCACCCGAACCTGCAGTCTCGAGCTGGGGAGATACTCAGTAAAGACAATGCTCGCTTGAGTAATTGCCTTTAGCGAGTATACTCGCTCATCTATATTAACTAATTATTTTATATTAGTAAATGATACAGAAAAGATTTTTGGAAGCAAAACATATTTCTGAATACAAACTGCCGCAATTTTAGCATACATGGTAGTGTCATGCGGGACTTGACTCATTTTGACAGCAAGCTGTCAAAAAAAGTGATCAACTCACCTAGAAGAGCCGTCCGTGGCCAATCAGAGGCAGTGCTGTTACTGAATGACAGCTGAGTACTGCCTCTGATTGGCTGAGCGCTGAGCCAATCAGAGGCAGCACTTTCTGGAGGCGGGGAGAAGAAGACTGCTGGGTCTGGAGAGAAGAGCCAGACGGTTCTTCAAGGTGAGTTAATCTTTTTTTTTTTTTTACTTTTTTTGACAGCTTGCTATGATTATAAGGGAAGGGCTTATATTTCAAGCCCTTCCCCAAAAATCATCACTGCAAACCTACTGCTTTCAATGGGGCCGCAGCAGTGCTGGCCCCATTGAAAGAAAAGGGAAAGCATCACAGACTTCTGCCGCAGCTGTGACAGCTGTGGCAGAGGATTCCTTCATCCCCGCGGTCCCCTTGGGGTTGAAGGAATTCCCTGCTATAGCTGTGACAGCTGTGTCAGAGGAGTAGAATGTTCTCCCTATGTTTTCGATGGGGCTAGCGCTGCTGCCACTGGCCCCATTGAAAACAATAAGCGATATCTCAGATTCTTCTTTGCGACGCGAGATTACAGTGAAAACATCGTAAACGAGAATGAAACCATTGAAAATCATTGGTTTCATTATCATGCGTTTTCACTCTCTCTTACATCGCAAGGCTATTGCATAGCAAGTGGGTGTCCCCCCTACGGGTGCCAACAGTCATGCCATAGCGGCTGCAGAATCTCAGCAGTATATTTTACTTTAGGGCTCCTACCCTCTGGAGTTTTTTAACGCTGCGATATCGTTGCGTTTTCTAATGCGATTGTCAATGGGACTTTCTAATGTTAAAAACGCATCACAAGTTTGTGCTTTGTGATTTTTGTGCGATGCGTTTTTAACATTAGAAAGTCCCATTGACAATCGCGTTTAACAAACGCAGCGATATCGCAGTGTTATAAAACCGCAGGTGGGTGGGCGCCTTTACAGCGCAAATGATGTGGAAGAAATTCAAAAATCTCATCCATATGAAATAGACAATATCCACACAGAATCTGCAGAGTATTTGAAATACATGCCGGCTCTAAATCCAAAGTCCGTCTAGGCTGCTGGTTGTGATGGCGGATTTCAACCTTTGAAATATAAAGGCCAGTAGAGAATCTGCATTAAAAACCTGGATCAGAAAAGCTGCAGCAAACATGGAGTAAGTGCAGACCCCCTTAGGGCTTTTACCCACTAGTGTTTTTTAACGCTGCGATATAACTGCATTTTTTTTACTGCACTGTTAATGGGACTTTCCAATGTTAAAATTGCGTCGCACAAAAATCGCAGAAGCGCAAACTTGTGATTTTTGTGCGATGCGATTTTAAACATTAGAAAGTCATATTGACATTTGCAGTAAAAAAAAACAGCGATATTGCAGTGTTTAAAAAACGCTAGTGGGTAAAAGCCCTTAAAGAGGTACTAAAGGTATGACCCGTCACTAGGGTACACTAACTTACTGATCATACATGGCACTGAGAAAGCTATATAAGAACAATAAGACAAATGAAACAGAGGAAGTGTAGGAGGATTTCTTTTTGGGTGAGCGTAGCTGTCATTTCAGTCAATATCAAGCACAGCGCCAGACTTTGTATATTGGCTTTTCCTGATATTGCAGCTCAGTCCCATTCCATTGAATGGGACTGATTTGCTCTCAGGCCATGTGACCGATAAAGATAATATCACTGGCCAGGGAAGAGGCTGCAGCGCTCACCCGAGTGCATGCCCTCTTCAATCAGCTGATCGGTGGAGAGTCCAAGCAACAGACCCCACTGATCTGATATTGATAACCTATCCTGGGGATAGTCATCAATATTGTAGTCCCGGAAAAGCAGTTTAAATATGTTGCCCCATTTGGAAAATGCCTCAATCTTCATGACTTAATCAACATCGTTGTTCTTGAGTTTGCCTGGGTGCCAGGCACTACAACATCATCTCTGCATGGACACATGAGTGGCCGCAATAAGCATCCTCCGGCAGTATCAGCTGGCCATTGGCGCAGAAAGGTTCTACATGCGAATTATCCAGATGGGTGAATGTAGGCAGCAGAGTCTTAGGGCTCAAACAGACGAGCGTGACGGCCGCAAAACCTGAAGAAACTAAACCATTCATTTCAGTAGTTTAGTTTTAATTAGCGTGATTCTCGCCGATATTACTACATACGAGAACAGATAGGTCTTGCCCGATCTTTCTCACACATAATGTCTGTCCTATGTTTTCTCACATGTACAAAAACTATCTTTCAGCTTTTTTTTTTAACCGTGCGCAATAGCACGAAATTTAAAGGGTAAAGTAGAAAACTTTTCACTGGTTCATGGGTAAAGACTCTCCGTAGCGGCGAGCGTATTTCTGCATGCGCCTGTGTGTTTAAGCCCTCAGAAGCAGTAGCTGATATTTTTGTCCAGCACAATATGTCTAACCTGTCCGAAGCTACCCCGGCCGAGCACATGATGGAAAGTGAGTCTACTGATGTCATCCGAGGTTGTGCCGCCGGGGTGGGATGGCCGAGCACCGATGTGTCCTACAAGGATCAGAAAAGGGAGACATGAAGATTAATGGAAAATCTGCCATACAAGAGTCACGATGAGGAGAATTTGGGGGGAAATTTGCAGGTAGCTACAATAATAATATCACTGATGTAGAAGCATTGTAAACCCAGATTATTGATGATAAAGTGCCAGTACAAGGGCTTATTCAGATGTCCGTATATCGCCCGGGTTTTCATGCCTGGCCGATATACACTGACCTTTTCTCGAGGGGTAGGAGGTGGGCCGGGAGCAATGCACTGAGCTCCCACCCCCTTTCCACCCTCTTTCCACCCCTCGCCACTATTTGCAATGGGAGGGGGCGGGACGGGGTGGGCCCCGTCCAGCCCTCCCGTTGCAAACAGTGGCGAGGGGCGGAGAGGGGGGGGGGGAGCTCAGTGCACTATGCCTCCTCCCCCTGCAGAGAGGGACAGTGTATATCGATTCGAGTGTAAAAACCTGGCCGATATTCGTACGTCTGAATACGCCCTTAGGATTATACTGAGAAATGTTGGATAAAATACATAATACATTTTACTGATGAGGACACATACTTTGTTCCACAGGTCTTTCTCTTTTACATTTGATGAATCCTTAACCCTTAAATATCCTTTAATATGCCATGCAATCATGAAGGGTGTATAAAGCGGTATCAGAAGCCGAGTGTGTGCGCCATACCTGCCAGCTATCAGCTGTTTTAGACAGCTGTCAACCATCGCCAACTGTTTAGACCCACACTCAACTTTAATTGCAGCATCTAAATAGTTAATTACCAAAGCTGACCATACACCTAAACAGTCAGCCAAAAGAAAGCCACCCTATCGTCTCCCCACCCCATAGAATGCAAACATTGGTACCAATGGGCTAGCATTGCAACATGGAGACAGTTACTCTATACTGCAATACTAAAGTGATCATAAGTTCAAGTATCCTGTGGGACTATATGAAATATAGAAAAGGGTTTGATAACATTTTTAAAACAGTAAAAACAAGTGAAGGTTCAGAAAAAACTCTTTTTTTAATTTTTCCAATAAAAATCTAATCTAAATAATAAAAAACAAACAGATTTTTGGTATCGCTGGGTTTATAAAATACCAAACTATTAAAATATTGCAGTATTTGTCCTGGTGAACACTGTAAAAAAAGGTACAGAATGACAGATTTTTTTTTTTGTTACTTCGGCTCCCCCAAACTCCCCTCACGGCTTCATATGAGTGGAGTTCTCATTAGGGACCATTGCCCTGAACATATTCACCCCATACTCATCAGCAATGTAATATCTTCTGGCTTCACTGATGCTGAACACAAGCACAACATTTTGGGGGGAATCTCCTGAAGACTGGCATATTCTGCCCATCTTATGCCATCTTTAGCAGCAGTAAGCTGTAAAAAGATGTACCAGATTTATTAGTAAGTGAACGCGTCTTAATAAATTTGGTCCATCTTTGACTGTTCGTGAACCAGAAATGCAAATTAAATTATTCTCCACCGCTAAACCAAGGCCCCGTTTTTGCTTTCCCCATTTAAAAAATGCCAAAAGTGCAACAGTGTATCAAAAGCCTGTAACTGGCAAATGTATCAAATAGTAAACGGACAGGGTTATAGATAAGAAAAGCCAGTCTATAAGTAACAGTGTGGTAAAGCAGCTTCCCCTTGTAGTTAGTTGTGTCTGTCTATGTGCATCTATAGGTATTATGGCTCTCCATGCCCCCCAATCTGTATTCCTCTACCTGAGTCCCGGGGGTCTTCTTTCTTTTCCTCTTCTTTCTTGATTGCAGGGTTCTCCTCCTCACTTGAGTCCAAGATAAGGATCACCTCCGCATCTCCACATCCTCCTCCTCTCCGGTCTCCATGATGTTTCTCCTGCCAGATGTTCTGTCCTGAGCCAATCCTCCTCTTCCTCCCATGGCTCTTCTTCAGAGACGTCTCCTCATCTTCCGATGAATCAATGACGTCTCTTCTCCGCTTCCCTCCTCTTCTTACAATCTCCTCCATTTTTGATCGCTGCTGCATAAAGCTGCTGTGCATCCAGTCTCTGACAACTGTCACCTGGACTGCCAACTGCCACTCAAGATTCAAACTGCCCGCATGCCGCTGGTCATGTGACTGATAACTGACCAATAGCATTCCCTTATATGTGCTATATACTGTATACATGAGCCATCATTTCTGCTCTACAGGAATTATAAACAGTCTTCATGTATTAATATAAACTTTATGGTCTTCATTTGTATTTCTCCATCCATTTGGTCTTCATTTCTATTTCATTATTGATTAAATCAGCTGGTGTTAGCAGAGATAAAACGAGTTCTTCATTCTTCTGCCCTTATTACTTACCTCTGATAAGATAACAAAGTGAAAAACATTTCAGTAAAAAAAGTATAAAAAATAGCTCTATATTTGATGAAAAAAAATGCTGCAAAAACAGGCCGGAAAACAAAATAGGGCCATAAAACCACCACATGGGTAAAATCGCTTAGATGTGATAGGTCCTTTAGAGTAGGGGTGTAAAACTCATTTTCACCGAGGGCCACATCTGCCATAGGGCTTTTACCCACTAGCGTTTTCTTAACACTGTGATATCACTGCATTCTTTTTACTACACATGTCAATGGGACTTTCTAATGTTAAAATCGCATTGCACAAAAATCGCAATTTTGCGCTTCTGCGTTTTTTGTGTAATGCGATTTTAACATTAAAAAGTCCCATTGACATTTGCAGTAAAGAAAATGCAGTGATATCGCAGCGTTAGGAAAACGCTAGTGGGTAAAAGCCCTTCTGGTGACCTTCAAAGGGCCGATAGTAATTGTAAGACGGTATAGTGAGGGCCTGTTCACACAAGTGTATTTGTGTACATAATAGGCAGTGAATAGAAGCCATCGGTTACAATGAGTTCATTCACATGATGTATATTTTCACACAGCATGACCAATTTTGTTGCGTACTACGCACCCCAATAGGCCATTGAAGTGAATGGGCCGCAGAAAATACGTGGTGAATGCGCAGGAAACCTGTATATTCACTGCATATTTGTGCACCATTTTAGTGGGCCCATCTGCATTCTTTTTTGCGTGCCCACATACATAGGCATAAGTGGTCCCAGTAGTAACAGAGTATGCCATAGTGGCCCAATTAGTAATAGTGAACCCCACAGTGGCCCCAGTAGTAATAGCAACTCCCAGGGTGGCCTCAGTAATAATAGTGACCCCCACAGTGGTCCCAGTAGTAATAGTGACCCCACAGTTGCCCTAGTAGTAATAGTGACCCCACAGTTGCCCCAGTAGTAATAGTGACCTCCAAAGTGGCCCCAGTAGTAATAGTGACCTCCAAAGTGGCCCCAGTAGTAATAGTGATGTCACAGTGGCCCCAGTAGTAATAGTGACCTTTACAGTGGCCCCAGTAGTAATAGTGACCCCTACAGTGGCCTCAGTAGTAATAGTGACCCCTACAGTGGCCTCAGTAGTAATATTAACCCCCTTAGTAATATTAATCCCACAGTAATAATAGTAACTCCCTCAGTAATATTAACACCACTACAATAATATTACCCCCTCAGTAATATTAACCCCACAGCAGTATTAACACCTTCAGTAATATTTACCCCACAGTAATAATATTAACCCCCTGAGTAATAATAACCCCACAGTAATAATATTAACCCCACAGCAGTATTAACCCCACAGTAATAATATTAACCCCACAGCAGTATTAACCCCTTCAGTAATATTAACCCATAGCAATAATATTAACCCCCTCAGTCATATTAACCCCACAGTAATAATATTAACCCCACAGCAATATTAACCCCACAGTAATAATATTAACTCCCTCAGTAATATTAACCCCACAGTAATAATAGTAACTCCCTCAGTAATATTTACCCCCTTAGTAATATTAACCCCACAGTAGCTCCAGTAATAATAACCTCCCAACCCATATACTTACCCCCTCCTTGTAATCAGCGCCGCTCCTGCTTTGCTCAGTGCTGATCATCAGTGTGTGAGAATGGGAAGCCTCCTCCCTTGTCCTCTCCTGCGGAACTAAGGAGGAAAAGACTCAGGGGAGGAAGATCCTCGGTGTGCACCGACGTCAGAGTGTGCATCGGGATCAGCATCACAGTGTGATTACCCGCAGGGAGCTGCAGCACCCCAGCCAGTAATCACTACAGTGGTGAGCGGCTGTTGGCATGTGTGCCATGGGTTTGCGGGTCACATAAAATGAGGTGGCAGGACGGATTTGGCCCGCGGGCCTTGGGTTTGACACGTGTGCTTTAGAGGGTTAAAGAGTATTTCCAGGAAAATACTACTGATGACCTATTCTCAGGATAGGTCATTAATCATTTTAAATTAATATAAAATTTGTTTCCAGGAATATAAATGTTTGGCATTAGGATGTGCCGGACCATACCGGGCGCACCACATGCTCAGAATAAGATACTACGGTACTACATGTATAGTGTTACACTATATCTATACTCCATAAGATATTAAGAATACAATTACATTTACTGGTGATTACCGCTGAGGGGAATTTTATATTTCTCTTTTTTTGCAATTGTTTGCTTTTATATTTGTGCCAAAAACACAAATGTTCCGGATCTTTGAATGCAGTGACACCATTTTTAAATTGTTTTTATTGTGCAAAAGTAATAAAATGTTACAAGTCTATATAAATTGGATACAAATGTAATCCTACTGACCACAGGATGCAGCGAAGATGTCATTTATGCCAGCGTCATATAAGCGTATCTGCATGAGTGTAGCACTGTAGTGTTTTTACAGACTTATAGATGCTTTTTTGTGCCCACGTTGGGGTATTTTAGTGTGCTTTTTGAAGGGCATGCTCATTTGCATGCATTAAAAATAAAATGCACTGATTCAGGGCCTAGTCACACGGGCGCATCTGCACGCTGATGTGCCCGTGTTCCTGCAGGATAAGATGGCCGCACTGCAGGTACAGACGATTCTCCACACCGCCAGAAGAAAGAACCCATGACCGGCTCCATTGGCGCTCCGTCTCTTTCTTGTCATGTAAAACACATTGATAGAGATTAAAGTAAAATATAAAAGAATATTACGGAGGTCGTGAAGCTCCTCTATGGGTCGATTTGGAAAAAAAATGTACTTGTTTTTTTGACTTAGACTGTAGAGCCCATGGTCATTTTGAGACCAGTTACCTATTATTCCTTACTCTTAGGGCTCCTTCACAAGGGCGCTGTAATTTTCGGCCATCCACATCAGAGCTGCATCTCCCGTTTTTGCGCCCGTTAAGACGGACAGAATACTGTCTGGAAGGGGGAGAGAGTTTTAGCTTTGCTGAACTGCCTCCCCCTTCCCTCCCCCTCTCCACCCCTTGTCTTCTCTCGACAAAGGGAGCGGGTGGGAGCTAGTGTGCTAAACTCTGCCTCGCTCCCTCCCTTTGCCAGCAGCCGACGCCGGGGCGGTGACAGAGAGGGAAGGGGGAGGGAATTTAGCAGACATGCTGCTTAACTCCCTCCCACCTCACTTCTCCGGCAGCAGTCATAGTCTCCCCTGGAGTCTATGGGACCGACGAGTGTATTCCGGATGGACGATAGGTCCAGACCGATCTTTTCTGGCCAGCCGTTTTTATGCACTAAAAAATCGCTCACCTGAACAGATGTATTGGAATCCAATGCATCAGATGGTCGCGATTTTCAGCAAGCGTCTTATAACGCTTGTGTGAAGGCAGCCTTATGGAGGAGTACTAGATACAAATATGGACTGTCTGCTAGACCCTCTCCTACACTCCTGATTACTCCTAACCCTAAATTCCCTCCGAGTCTTGACTTCTCCTTATTCACCTGGTGGAATTCTAACCAGCTAACCATTTAAGGCTGATTTAGGGTTTACAGTTTTGATCTATCACAATTCATGAATAAATTCAATCCGCCCAAACAAGAAATCTTCAGAATAAGGGCGCCCACCCACTGGCGATTTTTTTTCCCTGCGAAATTCGCAGCATTTTTTTCTCTGCAGGGGTCTATGGGACTTGTAATGTTAAAATCGCGATCGCGCAAAATCGCAATTTACCGCGAAATCGCGATTTTGCGCGATCGCGATTTTAACATTACAAGTCCCATAGACCCCTGCAGAGAAACAAATGCTGCGAATTTCGCAGGGAAAAAAATCGCAAGTGGGTGGGCGCCCTTAATCAAGTATTCTATTTTCTCCATTCCCTATCTCTCCCATCCATCTGTTCCCCCAATGGGTGCATCATTATTTTCCCTCCTCCCTGTTTTGGTTTAGGGGATGTCAGGAGTTGGGCAGTCCATTACACATCTGGTAGACATGCCCAGAAGTTGCAAGGCTCTGGTCCCAGGTAGATCGCCTACTTAATTGCCTGTTCATGGGTCCAGTTCCCAGATCTCCTACTGTCTTTCTTTTGGGAGATAGTCTACCAATATTTAGGTACCAGGCACATATGCTTAAGGCCCGTCTAGACACAACGATTTTCGCTCAAAAATCACTCACAGCCATCTTTTGAGCGATAATCGTTCTATCTAACTGCACTGACATCGTACAGTTTTTGTTAAGCCATCAATGATCAGTTACCAGGAATTCACAGCGGGATACAGCTGATACTATTGTTTCTGCTGTATACAGCTCCCTGATGACAGGTGGGGAATGAAGAACACAGCGGTCCAGCTCTGCTCTCCATACCCCGCTCGGAGCGCTCAGTTGTATAACAGCGGGCGCTCCAAGCAGAGAACAGCTGGATGCAAAAGAGAAGCGGCCCTGCCTGTCTTCTGCATCCTCCGTTGAGAGCGCTCGGCTATATAACAGCGGGCGCTCTGAGCAGAGGACAGCTGGATGCAGAAGACAAGCCCCCCCCCCCACCCCGCTCGGAGCGTAAAGTGATTGCTCAACGTTTGATGGGTCACCTTGCGCTATAAAAAGCACACAATGATTATCACTCAAAAATCGCTCAAAACATTTTTTGAGCGATAATCGTTGTGTCTAAACCAGGCTTTACTCAATATATGTGTATGGCCACAAGAATCCATATCGCCTCTAGATGGAAGACACCCACACTTTATTTTCAAGAAGTTATCAACAAATTGTCTACTATAAGGATATATGAAAACATTAACATGGTTTGAACTGACACTATCGGCTTTTACAAACACTTGGTAGCCCTGGATCCACTATATATATATATATATATATATATATATATATATATATATATATATATATATGCTCTGGGTCTTCACTATAACATAATGTCCACTTAATTATTACTCTAAGGATTTTAACAGACACTTTAATACCACTTTCTCCTATAAGTTCACTTTCTCCTATAAGTTTAGCAATCTATATGGATTCTTGACGACCATTTGTATAATGTGACCCCCCCCTCCAAGATTTGCAATTTAAACATATATTTCTCCCTCCATACCATAAATCCCCATAGAAGTCAATGAGCGGGTGCACAAATGCACAAACAATACGCAAGGAGATGTGTGAAACACTGCGTAATTCTGTGCGCAAATGAACATGCGGAGACGGACAGCTGGGGTGAGAGCAGGGCGAACTGCCACATTACTATACGATTCCCCACCCCTCGGCCCTCCCACATGAGGACCCCGGACGTCACCTCTCCATATGTCTCCTTATCCTGGCTAGGGCCTGGACTCCGCCCGTCGCCGGGTCTCCGATACAACTTCTCCATAACTGGAGCTGGGGTCACTACCCAATGTGATAAACCTATCTGCTCCTGACTTCTATAGTGGTAGGTTAATGTCCTTTATGGTCCCTGATTATGGTTAGAGCTCTAATATATGAGGTCTCATGGGGTGTAGGGTATATATGGGGGGGCTGTCATTGTCATAGCCTGGTGTTAGTAATTATATCACCGGAGCAGTGATTGCAGGTTTGAGTCTGCTGGGTAGTCTGCAAAAGAGTTGAATTCCTGGAAAGCGTATTGGTCATGGATGGTAACTACTTTTAGTAACCCCCTGGTGGTCACATGGCAATGTTTAATAAGTGCAGACTATTAGTAAGGGTGGTTTCACAACTGCAATTTTTTTGCTCGGTTAGGGGAGGAGAAAAAGGGAATCCGGATGGTTCAGTCCCCGGGCGTCCAGCTGCGTTCCACCCAGCTGCCCGGCTTCTAGACGGAAGAATAAGCGGTACATGCAGCACTTTTCCTTCCAGTATTTTCAGTCAGATCTGCGACAGAACCTCGACCGAAGGTAGGGCAGCTCCTGGTATCTCTCCATTGGCCGGATGATGAGAGGCGACCCCTTCTGTAATATCATGGCTCTACAATGAGTGATGTATCTGCTAAGCAGCTGCTGTTGCGGTCCCCCCAGTGATTGCAGATGACTGGTGGTTTTTTCGGTCTCCGACCAAACCTTTAGCGTGTGACCAGTATTATAATCATTTATTATAACAATACATCAATATTTCAGGGTTAAAATTATGACTGCAGCATCCCAGACCATGCATGGTGTTAATGAGTTGAGTTTACCCCCCCCCCCTCCCCGAACCATATAGGACAGTGATGGCGAACGTGCCCAAACTGCAACCCAAAACCCACTTATTTATTGTAAAGTGCCAATACGTAAGGGGGCGGAGCTTATCAGGATGTATGACTTTACCTCCATCGTTCTAATAAGGGCAGGGCTATTTTAAAATAGACAGAGATGAACGCCCTGTGTTGTTCCCTAGCTGGAGCACTGAAGTACCATTGGTGCGGATCTTGACTGGAAATCAGCCGCATATCCACAGGTGATTTCATAGCATGCAGCGCTCCCCCTCACCTTCTCCGAAGGCTTCCCACTGTCAGTGCTCCCTGGGTTCCAGATCCGAGTGGACGGTAATGGCCTCACCTGTCCAGCGGTGCTGCACCTGACCAGGCTGCTGGGACCCGGGAGTCGGGGAGCGCTGACAGCACGAAGCCTTCAGAGGTGAGGGGAAGTGACACATAGTATGAGATCAGCTGCAGATACGCAGCTGATTTTCTAGTCGAAAGCCACACTAATGGGGCAGATTTTGACAGTTTTTTTGGATGCAGAAATGCCGAGTAATTTTCACAAAAATTTATGCTGTGGACAGTCTGTAGTTTTTCCGCCACATGTATACTTTCCCTACGTCAGCTTGAGGTATGCTGTCATGTGCATAGTGGGCTCAGTAGTAATAGCGACCCCCCACAGAGGCCTCATTAGTGATAGTGACGCCTCCCCACCCCCGCACCCCCACAATAGCCTCAGTAATAATATCAGCCCCCATAGGATGGTGACTGGAGATGAGCGAGCACCAAAATGCTCGGGTGCTCGTTACTCGGGACGAAATTATCGCGATGCTCGAGGGTTCGTTTCGAGTAACGAACCCCATTGAAGTCAATGGGCGACCCGAGCATTTTTGTATATCGCCGATGCTTGCTAAGGTTCTCATTTGTGAAAATCTGGGCAATTCAAGAAAGTGATGGGAACGACGCAGCAACGGATAGGGCAGGCGAGGGGCTACATGTTGGGCTGCATCTCAAGTTCCCAGGTCCCACTATTAAGCCACAATAGCGGCAAGAGTGGCCCCCCCCCCTCCCAACAACTTTTACTTCTGAAAAGCCCTCATTAGCAATGCATACCTTAGCTAAGCACCACACTACCTCCAACAAAGCACAATCACTGCCTGCATGACACTCCGCTGCCCCTTCTCCTGGGTTACATGCTGCCCAACCCCCCCCCCCCCCCCCCCGCACGACCCAGTGTCCACAGCGCACACCAAAGTGTCCCTGCGCAGCCTTCAGCTGCACTCATGCCACACCACCCTCATGTCTATTTATAAGTGCGTCTGCCATGAGGAGGAAACACTGCAGAGGGTTGGCATGGCTAGGCAGCGACCCTCTTTAAAAGGGGCGGGGCGATGGCCCACAATGCTGTACAGAAGCAATGAGAAATATAATCCTGTGCCACCGCCATCAGGAGCTGCACACGTGGGCATAGCAATGGGGAACCTATGTGCCACACACTGTTCATTCTGTCAAGGTGTCTGCATGCCCCAATCAGACCGCGTTTTTTTATAAATAGTCACAGGCAGGTACAACTCCGCAATGGGAATTCCGTGTGCACCCACAGCATGGGTGGCTCCCTGGAACCCACCGGCTGTACATAAATGTGTCCCATTGCAGTGCCCATCACAGCTGAGGTAACGTCCGATTAAATGCAGGTGGGCTTCGGCACACACTGCATGCCCCAGTCAGACTGGAGTTCTTTAGAAGTGGACACATGCAGTTACAAACCCTGTGGACCCACAGCATGGGTGGGTGCCAGGAAGCCACCGGCGGTACATAAATATATCCCATTGCATTGCCCATCACAGCTGATGTAACGTCAGCTTTAATGCAGGTGGGCAAAAAACTAATTGGATTACACTGTAGGCGAGGGCCCCAAAAAAATGGTGTACCAACAGTACTAATGTACCTCAGAAAAATTGCCCATGCCCAACCAAGAGGGCAGGTGAAACCCATTAATCGCTTTGGTTAATGTGGCTTAATTTGTAACTAGGCCTGGAGGCAGCCCAGTTAAAATAAAAATTGGTTCAGGTGAAAGTTTCAACGCTTTAATGAGCATTGAAACATATAAAAATTGTTTACAAAAATTATATGACTGAGCCTTGTGGGCCTAAGAAAAATTGCCCGTTCGGCGTGATTACGTGAGGTTTCAGGAGGAGGAGGATGAATAGAATACACAGATTGATGAAGCAAAAAGGTCCCCGTTTTTGATGGTGATAGAGAACGATGCTTCCATCCGCGGGTGCAGCCTACGTATTGCTTAGGTATCGCTGCTGTCCGCTGGTGGAGAAGAGAAGTCTGGGGAAATCCAGGCTTTGTTCATCTTGATGAGTGTAAGCCTGTCGGCACTGTCGGTTGACAGGCGGGTACGCTTATCCATGATGATTCCCCCAGCCGCACTAAACACCCTCTCTGACAAGACGCTAGCCGCAGGACAAGCAAGCACCTCCAGGGCATACAGCGCGAGTTCAGGCCACGTGTCCAGCTTCGACACCCAGTAGTTGTAGGGGGCAGAGGCGTCACCGAGGACGGTCGTGCGATCGGCTACGTACTCCCTCACCATCCTTTTACAGTGCTCCCGCCAACTCAGCCTTGACTGGGGAGCGGTGACACAGTCTTGCTGGGGAGCCATAAAGCTGGCAAAGGCCTTGGAGAATGTTCCCCTGCCTGCGCTGTACATGCTGCCTGATCTCTGCGCCTCCCCTGCTACCTGGCCCTCGGAACTGCACCTTCTGCCACTAGCGCTGTCGGATGGGAATGTTACCATCAGTTTGTCCGCCAGGGTCCTGTGGTATAGCATCACTCTCGAACCCCTTTCCTCTTCGGGTATGAGAGTGGAAAGGTTCTCCTTATACCGTGGGTCGAGCAGTGTGTACACCCAGTAATCCGTAGTGGCCAGAATGCGTGTAACGCGAGGGTCTCGAAAAAGGCATCCTAACATGAAGTCAGCCATGTGTGCCAGGGTACCTGTACGCAACACATGGCTGTCCTCACTAGGAAGATCACTTTCAGGATCCTCCTCCTCCGGCCATACACGCTGAAAGGATGACAGGCAAGCAGCATGGGTACCCTCAGCAGTGGGACAAGCTGTCTCTTCCCCCTCCTCCTCATGCTCCTCCCCCTCCTCCTCAACGCACTGAGATATAGACATGAGGGTGCTCTGACTATCCAGCGACATACTGTCTTCCCCCGCCTCCGTTTCCAAGCGCAAAGCATCTGCCTTTATGCTTTGCAGGGAACTTCTCAAGAGGCATAGCAGAGGAATGGTGACGCTAATGATTGCAGCATCCCCACT
Organism: Eleutherodactylus coqui; assembly: GCF_035609145.1. Classification (NCBI taxonomy): domain Eukaryota; kingdom Metazoa; phylum Chordata; class Amphibia; order Anura; family Eleutherodactylidae; genus Eleutherodactylus; species Eleutherodactylus coqui. The sequence goes on from NC_089841.1 coordinate 255,143,833, forward strand.
CACCATCTGGGTAGACTCCTCAAAGTTTCCAAGGACCTGGCAGATGGCTGCCAACCAGGCCCACTCTTCTGTAAAGAATTGAGGAGGCTGACTCCCACTACGCCGCCCATGTTGGAGTTGGTATTCCACTATAGCTCTACGCTGCTCATAGAGTCTGGCCAACATGTGGAGCGTAGAGTTCCACCGTGTGGGCACGTCGCACAGCAGTCGGTGCACTGGCAGATTAAACCGATGTTGCAGGGTCTGCAGGGTGGCAGAGTCCGTCTTGGACTTGCGGAAATGTGCGCTGACCCGGCGCACCTTTCCGAGCAGGTATGACAAGTGTGGGTAGCTTTTCAGAAAGCGCTGAACCACCAAATTAAAGACATGGGCCAGGCATGGCACGTGCGTGAGGCTGCCGAGCTGCAGAGCCGCCACCAGGTTACGGCCATTGTCACACACGACCATGCCCGGTTGGAGGCTCAGCGGCGAAAGCCAGCGGTCAGTGTGCTCTGTCAGACCCTGCAGCAGTTCGTGGGCCGTGTGCCTCTTCTCTCCTAAGCTGAGTAGTTTCAGCACGGTCTGCTAACGCTTGCCCACCGCTGTGCTGCCACGCCGCGCGACACCGACTGCTGGCGACGTGCTGCTGCTGACACATCTTGATTGCGAGACAGAGGTTGCGTTGGAGGAGGAGGAGGAGGGTGGTTAAGTGGAGGAAGCATACACCGCCGCAGATACCAGCACCGAGCTGGGGCCCGCAATTCTCGGGGTGGGTAGGACGTGAGCGGTCCCAGGCTCTGACTCTGTCCCAGCCTCCACTAAATTCACCCAATGTGCCGTCAGGGAGATATAGTGGCCCTGCCCGCCTGTGCTTGTCCACGTGTCCGTTGTTAAGTGGACCTTGGCAGTAACCGCGTTGGTGAGGGCGTGTACAATGTTGCGGGAGACGTGGTCGTGCAGGGCTGGGACGGCACATCGGGAAAAGTAGTGGCGACTGGGAACCAAGTAGCGCGGGGCCGCCGCCGCCATCATGCTTTTGAAAGCCTCCGTTTCCACAAGCCTATACGGCAGCATCTCCAGGCTGATCAATTTGGCTATGTGCACGTTTAACGCTTGAGCGTGCGGGTGCGTGGCGGCGTACTTGCGCTTGCGCTCAAACAGCGACGTCTGGACGCTGCGCCGAGAGACATTGCTGGATGGGGCCGAGGACAGCGGAGGTGAGGGTGTGGGGGCAGGCCGGTAGGCACTCGTGCCTGTGTCCTCAGAGGGGGGTTGGATCTCAGTGGCAGGTTGGGGCACAGGGGGAGAGGCAGTGGTGCAAACCGGAGGCGGTGAACGGCCTTCGTCCCACCTTGTGGGGTGCTTGGCCATCATATGCCTGCGCATGCTGGTGGTGGTGGCTCCCCAGCTGATCTTGGCGCGACAAAGGTTGCACACCACTGTTCGTCGGTCGTCAGGCGTCTCTGTGAAAAACTGCCACACCTTAGAGCACCTTGGCCTCTGCAGGGTGGCATGGCGCGAGGCGGCGCTTTGGGAAACAGTTGGTGGATTATTCGGTCTGGCCCTGCCTCTACCCCTGGCCACCACACTGGCTCGCCTGTGCCCACACCCTGACTTGGGCCTCCGCGTCCTCGCCTGCGTCCACGTCCTCTAGGCCTACCCCTACCCCTTAGCATGCTGTATTACCAGTAGTGCAGAAACAGAATGCTGTAATTAAATGTGCCGCTTATTGGCCTGTGGTTGGAGGCTGACTTCGCTTACGGAACGCACAGCAGAGGCAGGAAAGAATTTTGCGCAAGCCTGCTGTAACACTTAGCTGGCTGCTTATGAATTAGGACAACTACCCCCAGCAGAGACCCAGTACACTTGTGGACAGGAATACAGCGGTGATGTAAGAGGCAACACAGAGGCAGGAAAGAATTTTGCGCAAGCCTGCTGTAACACTTAGCTGGCTGCGTATGAATTAGGACAACTACCCCCAGCAGAGACCCAGTACACTTGTGGACAGGAATACAGCGGTGATGTAAGAGGAAACACAGAGGCAGGAAAGAATTTTGCGCAAGCCTGCTGTAACACTTAGCTGGCTGCGTATGAATTAGGACAACTACCCCCAGCAGAGACCCAGTACACAGAGGACCGTCACAGGCACCCAAATAGATTTTTTTTCCCAAATGTTTTTGGAAAGGCCCACTGCCTATATACACTAAATATGTCTTCTGTCCCTGCCTCACCACTACTGGCCCTGGACAATGTAAAATTACTGCAGGACGCAATGCTCTGCACGGCCGATATACAAAAAAAAAAAATGTGCAACACTGCAAAAAGCAGCCTCCACACTACTGCACACGGTTAGATGTGGCCCTAAGAAGGACCGTTGGGGTTCTTGAAGCCTAAAATAACTCCTAACGCTCTCCCTATAGCAGCTCCGGCACCAGCAGCACTGTCCCTGATCTCTGTCAGAATGCATCTGTGGCGAGCCGCGGGAGGGGCCGATTTATGTACTCGGGTGACACCTGATCTCGCCAGCCACTCACTGCAGGGGGGTGGTATAGGGCTTGAACGTCGCAGGGGGAAGTTGTAATGCCTTCCCTGTCTTTCTATTGGCCAGAAAAGTGCGCTAACGTCTCAGAGATGAAAGTGAAAGTAACTCGAACATCACGTGGTACTCGTCTCGAGTAACGAGCATCTCGAACACGCTAATACTCGAACGAGTATCAAGCTCGGACGAGTACGTTCGTTCATCTCTAATGGTGACCCTCACAGTGCTCTCAGTAGAAACATTGGCCTCAGTTGTAATAATGGCCCCCACATGGGTCTCAGGAGTAATATTGGCCCCATTAGTAAAAGTGACCACCACGGTGGCCTCAGTAGTAATAGTGACCCCCACGGTGGCCTCAGTAGTAATATTGGCCCCAGTAGTAATAGTGACACCCACAGTGTCTCAGTAGTAATATATATTGGCTTCAGTAGTAATAATGCCCCCCATCGGCCTCAGTAGTAATAGTGAACACCCACAGTTGCCTCAGTAGTAATTGTGACACCCCCCCCCCCCACAGTGGCCTCAGTAGTAATAGTGACCACCCCACGGTGGCCTCAGTAATAATATCAGCCCCAGTAGTAATATTGACCCCCACAGTGATCTTAGTAGTAATATGGGCCTGAGTAGTAATAGTGACCCCCCCCCCCCACAGTGGTCTCAGTTGTAATATTGGCCCCAGTAGTAATAGTGACCCCCACAGTGTCTCAGTAGTAATATTTGCCCCATTAGAAAGAGTGACCCCCCGACAGTGGCCTCAGTAGTAATATTGGCCTCAGTAGTAATAGTGACCCCCACAATGGCCTCAGTAGTAATATTGGCCTCAGTAGTAATAGTAAACCCCCACAGTGGCCTCAGTAGTAATAGTGATGCCCACAGTAACCTCAGTACTAACATTGGCCTCAGTAGTAATAATGGCCACTTAATGGGCCTCAGTGGTAATAGTGAATTCCGCACAGTGGCCTCAGTAGTAATAGTGAACCCCCACAGTGGCCTCAGTAGTAATATCAGCCCCAGTAGTAATATTGGCCCCCACAGTGGTCTCAGTAGTAATATGGGCCTGAGTAGTAATAGTGACCCTTCACAGTGGCCTCAGTAGTAATATTGGCCCCAGTAGTAATAGTGACCCCCACAGTGGTCTCAGTAGTGATATTGGCCCCAGTAGTAATAGTGGCCACCACAGAGGACTCATAAGTAATATTGGCCACAATACTAATAGTGACCCCCACAGTGGCTTCAGTAATAATATTGGCCCCACTAGTAATAGTGACCACCACAGAGGTCTCATAAGTAATATTAGCCACAAGACTAATAGTGACCCCCACTGTGGTCTCAGTAGTAATATTGGCCCCATTATTAATAGTGACCACCACAGAGGTCTCATAAGTAATATTGGCCACAAGACTAATAGTGACCCCCACAGTGGCTTCAGTAGTAAGTGTCTCATATATTGGCCTCAGTTTTAATACCATTACTATTGGGGATGCTAGAGGGGACACTAATGGTGTCCCTTATATCAACCCCAGTACTAATAGCGACCCCCTGATACCGATACACTTATTTCCTCTTTGTCTCCCCTGCTTCTCTGCTTGGCGCTGCTGTGGGTGGAAGAGTGTGCGCCCAGATTTCTGCAGAACCAAGGAGGAGAGGAGGAGGATTCTGGGGGCACACACTGCCATCAATTTGTGCACCCGTAACCATGCTGCTGAGTGATTACAAGCTAGAGAGCCACGGCCCCCCCCCGCTGGTAATCACTGTCATGGTGACCAAACGTCGGCACGTGTGCCCACAGAGAGGGCTCTGTCTGACCCCCACGGTGGCCTCAGTAGTAATAGTGACCCCCACGGTGGCCTCAGTAGTAATATTGGCCCCAGTAGTAATAGTGACACCCACAGTGATCTCATCAGTAGTAATATATATTGGCCTCAGTAGTAATAATGCCCCCCCCCCCCATCGGCCTCAGTAGTAATAGTGAACACCCACAGTGGCCTCAGTAGTAATTGTGACACATACCCCCCGCAACCCCCCCCCCCCCCCCCCCCACAGTGGCCTCAGTAGTAATTTCTGCAGAACCAAGGAGCAGAGGAGGAGGATTCTGGGTGCACACACTGCCATCAATGTGTGCACCCGTAACCATGCTGCTGAGTGATTAAAAGCTAGGGGAGCCACCCCTGCTGGTAATCACTGTCATGGTGACCAAACGTTGGCACGTGTACCCACAGAGAGGGCTCTGTCTGCCCCCTTTGGCACACATGCCATAGGTTCACCACCATGGATATAGGGGGTCCAAGTTGAATAGGACCAAGCAATTTCTGTTTGTCCGGACCAATAATAAGCTCTTTGCATGTATAATACAGGGGTACTATAAAAGGAATACTTTCAACATTTTATAGAAGCCACGTTTTTATTGATAAAGCTGAAAAACTCACTTTTTTGTTTTGAATGTCTTTATTGGCTATGGGCATCTTTTCTTGTGGGATGGTGTGCAGTTTTTTGTTTTCACTTAAATGGACATTTTTTTTGTACTGTTTCTCTTCTGCAGCTCCTACTTATCACTGTACAGAGGGTCCCCTACTTGGTTCCGTTCCAGGAACCTGAGCGCAAGTACATTTGTTCGTATGTCCGAACAAATGGTTGTATGGAGGGGATCGCGGGTGGATCCCACTCCATATAATGTCAGGTGCCGGCTGTTCTTACAGCGGACACCCGGCGGCAGCAGTTCCGATGAGCCGCACCGCTCGTCTGAACTGGTAACACTTTAAATACCGCTGTCAGAGCGGTATTTAAAGTGTTAACGCCGGACGTTCAGGGGGCCTGTGCAGTGTCCCGCGATAGATCGCAGGATGCTGTGCGGTTGCTAGGCAGCCGGGGGCCTTCTGAAAGGCCCCAGGGCTGCCTATATAGAGTGCCTATCAAGTGCACAGCTTGATAGGCACTTTGCATAGGCAGCACTAGGGCCTTTTAGAAGGCCTCCGGCTGCCTAGCAACCGCACAGTGTCCTGCGATCTGACCGGACAGCCTTCCTGCAGTTCAAGGAGCAGCTTGTTAAGCGCCTTCTCTATGAGTTCGTCGCACCTCAGCAAGATTACGAAGCCTCACAGTGCGCCACTTTACACCCCATTCCTGCCACTAAGGTCAAAAAATTCTCCCCAAAAAGCATGAGTGGAGGGGGAGACCTAACTTTATTGCCCCATGTACCCATCCCAACCAGCCCCCGTAATTATCCCTGTCTTCAGAAATACCACACAGTTCAATTAATGGAACTGGAATTTATTCAGTTGTGCCTTGCAATCCAATGGATGTTCCCTCCATTATAGGCCTAGCGATGTGTCCTGTAAGTAGATTAGGGCCACAACGGGAATGTTCCTGAACACGGGACAAACGGTGATATCTATTTTGGGGTGAATGTCTTCATTCCTATGTACACTGTACAAAAAAAACTATTTTTAAATTGACACAATTGACAAAAAAATGAAAATTGTAATTTTTTTCCTACTGCTTTGCTTTGAATTATTCAAAAATTGTAGAGTTAAAATTAGAGATGAGCGAACGTGTTCGTCCGAACTTGATATTCATGCGGATATTAGGGTGTTCGGGATGTTCGTTATTCGTAACGAACACCATGCGGTGTTCGGGTTACTTTCACTTCCTTCCCTGAGACGTTAGCGCGCTTTTCTGGCCAATTGAAAGACAGGGAAGGCATTACAACTTCCCCCTGCGTCGTTCAAGCCCTATACCACCCCCCTGCAGTGAGTGGCTGGGGAGATCAGGTGTCCGCCTAATATAAAAGTCGGCCCCTCCCGCGGCTCGCCTCAGATGCCTTGTGAGTTAGTGAGGGACAGTGCTGTTTGTAGCGGAGCTGCTGTAGGGAAAGAATTGGTAGTTAGTGTAGGCTTCAAGACCCCCAAAGGTCCTTATTAGGGCCACTGATAGCTGTGTGTTGGCTGCTGTTAGCAGTGGCAATTTTTTTTTTTCCTCAAAATCGCCTCTGCAGAGCGTTGCACCCGGCATTAGGGACAGAAGTGTTGCATAGGCAGGGAGAGTGTTAGGAGTGAGTGTAGCCTTCAAGAACCTCAACGGTCCTTTCTAGGGCCATATTTAACCGTGTGCAGTACTGTGCTGGCTGCTGTTAGCTGTGCTGCATATGTTTTTTCTTCTCAAAATCGCCTCTGCAGAGCATTGCACCCTCCATTGATACTGCAGGGAAAGAATTGTGTAGGCAGGGCCACAACACAGTTATTATTCATTGAATATACGCAGTGCGGCCTTTTGCTTGTAAAACAAGTGAAAATAATTCTATTTGTCCTGCCTCTGTCCGTCCTAAGGGCGGTGGACACGTGTCGGCTGCGTGTGCAACGTTTAAAAATCAGACGCACCCAGCTACGTTTTACTCCTGGCTTCGCCATTTGCTTTCCTTAATTTGGAAAAAAAAAATACCTGCTCTGCCAGAATTATAATAACTCTGCTACCCTCAAGTTCTGTGCCACATTAGCAGGGCCACAGCACAGTTATTAAACTTCTCATGTTCATTGAATATACGCAGTGCTGCCTTTTGGTGGAAAAAAAACTGAAAATAATTCTATTTGTCCTGCCTCTGTCCGTCCTAAGGGCGGTGGACACGTGTCGGCTGCGTGTGCAACGTTTAAAAATCAGACGCACCGGGGGCGTGGCCTAACCGAGGAAAGTGACGGTCGCCATTCTGTGAGCTCCGCTCTCCTTCAACCTCCTAAGCGACGAACACAGCTTCAGCGGGCGCTACTTCTCCCCCGGAGTTACACCGTTACCTCCAGTAAGCAGCTATGACCAGGCGGAGGACCACGAAAGCTTCCCCGGTCCCGGTAGCGGACTTTTTCTCCGTCCGCAGCGGCAGGAAGACCCCGTCGGCAGCGCGCCTCTCCTCTATGAAGGATCTCCGCAGCTCCGTTCCAGCGCCTCCACAGAGCCAGGAGACATCGCCGGAGGGCCCTGCATCCTCCCGGAGGGACACTCGCCGGCATCTAGACCTGGGAGCGGTGAGTGACAATTCAGCACCCACTACATGCAGCACCTCTCCCCCAGCCAAAATGGCGCCCAGCCACATGTCACCCTCAGGAGATAATTCCTCCCCATCTGCAAGTCCTGAAAAAAGGAGACCAAGGATGGAGGAGGAAGTTAACACTTTAATGCCTACATTTAAAAACACAGAATTGCTGGACATGGTCCCCACAATAGATCAACCCGCATCCGAAGTTTTTATAAAGGAGATGATGCTGGCCCTAAGAACCACTATGAGGGAGGACTTACATACGTTCTCATCTACATTCACCTCTTCCATAAATGCAATAGAGGAGAGAACGTCCCGCATAGAAGATAAAATGAGTGAATTGACCAACTCCCATAATACGTTAATAGACGCCCATTATGCCCTGGAGGAGGAAGTGGATCAGATCAAAATAAAGATGGCGGATCTGGAGGATCGCAATCGCCGCAATAATGTTAAGTTCAGGGGCATTCCTGAGAAGGTCAGTCCAACAGAGCTGAAGGACTTTTTGATGCAGTTAATAAAAAAGCTCCTGCCCTCTACTCCTAGTCAAGAGCTAGTTATTGATAGAGCGCATCGTCTACAGAAACCGAAATTCCTTCACGAAAATGTCCCGCGCGATGTTATAGCGCGAATTCATTACTTCCATGTCAAAGAGGCACTCATGTTTGCTTCTCGCAACATGCATGACCTTCCTCCACAGTTTTCAGACATTAAACTATTTGTGGACTTATCCGCTACCACCATTCAAGCTAGAAAATCATTTTCTCGCGTCACCACAACACTAAGGAGAGAAAAAATGCCTTACAAATGGGGTTTCCCCACTAAGTTTATCCTTCATAGAGAAGGCATCACTCATATCTTTAACAAGCCGGAAGAAGGTGAAAAAGCTCTTTCCGCTTGGGGCCTCCATATTGCCGAGGGCGCCCACAATAAAGCTCCCAATCAGCGGTCCCGTGAACCGATGGAAGAAGGAAGCCCACAATCTCGCTCACCCCGCTGAGTTACATATCTCTCCACAAATTGGAGGTTGAACTTCCTCATTTGTTGGGTGAACTTTTATTACCCCCCACTCTTTTGCAGGATCTTACTCCTGCGAGATTATTCTTCAACTGTCAGAAGTGAAAAATTTTTCTTTCTTTTTTCTTTTCTTGACAGTCATATGTTTACTATTTCTAGAAAAGAAATGTTTTCTGGCCCTGTTGTTTCTTGTCTAAGGCCAGACATTTATGTTTTGAATGTTTATGTTTGCCTCTCCCTCTCTGAAGAAATAAGAGTCAATAATTGTGTATGTGTCCAGGATTCCACCGCGTATTTATCTCTGACATGATGGCGTTAAAAATATGCTCATTAAATGTGAAAGGGCTTAACTCCCCCTTCAAGAGGTCGGCGGTTTGGAGGGATGCGCTCCGAGATAAAACAGACATTTTGTGCCTTCAAGAGTCACACTTTGCCCTCGGAAAGCATCCCTCATTCTCCCATAAAAAATTTCCGGGAATGTTTCTTTCCTGCGCCAAGGAGAAGAGAGCGGGGACAATAATAGCCATTAAGGATACGGTGGACTTCACACTTACAGAAGTAACACTAGACCCCAAAGGTAGATTCATAATAATAGTGGGCAACTTTAATAATACTCCATTAACACTAGTCAACGTTTACGCCCCAAATTCCTCACAAATTTCCTTTTTAAATAAGATCTCAAAAAAAATTCGCAAAGTCCAGAAGGGCAGACTCATTGTATGTGGGGACTTTAATATTGTGCCTGATAGACAGCTTGACTCTTCCAACCCAACCACAAGGACGTCTCATGTGCTCTCACCTTGGTTACACAAACAAGCGCTCTTTGACTCCTACAGATGCCTTAACTCCACTTCCAGAGAGTACACATATTACTCCCCCCGCCACAGATCCTTTTCGAGGATTGATCTATTTCTGGTGGATAAGTGGACCCTTCCAGTAGTAAAGAGCGCGGACGTGGGTGTGACCACTTGGTCGGACCACTCTCCCGTCTTTCTCACATTGGAAACGACACGGGCCCCCCCGTCCCTTGGGAGTTGGAGAATTAATGTTCCCCTCATGAGACTTCCGGAGCACAAAAAATTCATTAAAGAAGCACTAACTGAGTACTTCTCATTAAACAGCAACCCGGAGGTGGATGTTTTCTCCACCTGGTGTGCCCACAAGGCCTACTTGAGGGGAATTTTAATTAAAATAAGCTCGCATCACAAAAAAATGAAACATCTCCAAATAAATAACATCCTCGCGAAAATTACGAACGTGGAGCAAAACATTCGGTTATCCCCCTCAATCGCTCTACACAGAGAACTGATGTCTCTTCGCCGTGAGCTCCGCCAGGAGCTGATTGGTGATTACGTTAAAACCTTGAATTTCTCAAAGATGAATTACTATACATCCTACAACAAACCCTCCAGACTGATGGCTAGGATAATAAAACAACGTCAGGCGCCAACTAAAATCCCATTCCTAGTCAAGCAAGATGGAACAAATATTAAAATAACCCATCCTCAGGCTATAGCTGATGAATTCAGCATTTTCTATTCCAACCTTTATAACTTAAATAAAGACGTCTCCACTCCCCAGCCAGACATCCAACAAATTAATAACTTCTTAGGAGGGATTGATCTTCCCACTATCACAGAGGATCACCTAGAGTTGCTAAATTCCCCTGTCTCTTGTTTGGAAATCCATAATACAATTAAATCCCTAAAGGCCCACAAGGCCCCGGGTCCGGATGGATTTTCTAATGAATATTATAAAGATTTTGCCCCGGACCTGGCGCCTTGTTTGGCTGATACATTTAACAAAGCAATAGCTACAGGTAATCTCCCGAAAGAAATGCTGAACGCAACTATAGTCACAATCCCTAAGCAGGGGAAATCTCCGAACTCACCTGCGAACTTCCGGCCCATCTCTCTGCTAAATAGCGATACAAAAATATATTCAAAAATATTAGCCCAGCGCCTGTTAAAGATTCTCCCTCAGATAGTGCACGGGGACCAGGTGGGGTTCACAAAGGGAAGGCAGGCGTCGGATGGCACTAGAAGGGTCCTGAACCTCATGGCAGTGGCGGAGGCGGATCATACCCCAACTGTCTTACTGGCTTTAGATGCTGAAAAAGCCTTTGATAGGCTTCATTGGGGATTCGCCTTCGCCACGCTAGAAAAGTTCGGCTTTGGGGGGAACATTCTTAGGGCCATTCGAGCCCTATATAGCTCTCCTTCAGCGCGGGTCTTAGTGGATGGGATTATATCAAAACCCTTTCAAATAACTAATGGCACCCGTCAGGGTTGCCCCCTATCCCCTCTCCTGTTCACGCTCGTCATGGAGCCCTTGGCAGAGGCGATTAGAATTAATGAAAGAGTCAGAGGAATATCGGCGGGCAATAGGCAACACAAAATAAGTCTTTTTGCGGACGACGTCCTACTTCTGCTTACAGACCCTATCTCATCTTTAAGGGAAACATACAAAATTATTCAAGAGTTTAGTAAAGTATCTTACTATAAATTAAATATAGACAAATCCCAAATTCTCCCTATCAACTTGGACAAATCTCTAAAACTCAGCATTCAGGAAGAGTTTCCCTTTAGGTGGGGAGTTAAAGATATCCCGTACCTCGGAATCAAACTATGTAGTCCCCTAACCAACATGGTCCCAACAAACCTCTTGCCCTTGTTGGCCAACCTCCAAATAGAATTAGAAGCTTTAACGAAGAAAGAACCCTCATGGATGGGAAGAGTTACACTTTATAAAATGCTAATTCTCCCCAAAATTTTATATATATTCCGCACAGTTACTCTCCCGATCCCTAGGTTGATGGTAGCAAAACTCCAGAAGCAGCTCTCGGACTTCATATGGGGGGGCAAGAGACCGAGAGTTGCTGCCTCCATTTTATTCCTCAAAAGAAGACAGGGAGGTTTGGGTGTCCCGAACCTGTGGTCATACTTACAGGCATCCAATATTAACCAATCAAGACATTGGTTGAAAACAAAAACAGGCCCAAGTTGGCTGCAAATCGAGACTCAGATGAATGAGGGAAGGCCTATCCGCTCTCTTCTCTTGGCTTCCCTGCTGGCCTCTCTCTCCTCTCCGGTGCTCCCACTATACAAACCCCAATCTATTTCCCCTATAATGCAAGCTTCATTAGACTCATGGACATGGCTGGCCCAAAACACTAACCGCTGTGAGAGGAAAAAAGTGGAGGATATCCCCATTTCCACACTTGAACACCTTGTCCCCAATCTCCACTTGGAGAGTTGGACTAAAAATGGAATCATACACATAGACGACATAATAATAAAGGACAAGTTGGTCTCGTTTCAAGATTTGAGGGTGAGATATGGTCTGCCCCCGAGGGAGGCCTTCAGATATCTCCAAATAAGGTCCGTTTTGAACTCTATTAAAATAGAAAAAGTGAGAGTGTCGGGTGACCTATTGGATACCATGAACGACCCCTACCCGGTGTCTCGATCCCAAGTGAGAGCCTGTTACGACAGACTCTCGGGTGACATGGGTGGAGTAAAGCGAGCACATATTCTCAACTGGGAGAGAGATTTGGGGGGGAAATTCTCTCCAGAAGAATGGCTGTCTGCCTTCGGGTGGGCAAACAGTGCATCTACCAATGCGAATATCTTAGAGGTTCATACTAAAGTTGTGACTAGATGGTACCTCACCCCAATGGTTTTGGCGAGAGCGTTCGCGAAATCTGACGACAGATGTTGGAGACACTGTGGCCACAGGGGTAGTATTCTCCATATATTCTGGGAGTGCCCAAAACTCTCACATTTCTGGGATGGGGTCTTCTCTCTCGTGGGAAGAATCTCGAAGGTGTCCATTCCCAGATCCCCTGAATTAGCCATTCTACTACTGAACAACAAATGTATTCCACATCCTACGAAAAAATTACTGGGCCATATCCTCCTGGCGGCCAAGCTCTTGATCTCAAGGAGGTGGAGAGCGGCTAATGTCCCCACCATCCCGGAACTAATGCAGACCCTAACTGACCACAACACATATGAGAAATTATATGCCCTAAAAAACGGAGAATTCGTAAAATATCAAAACAAATGGAATCCCTGGGTACAAATCCACTTGACCTTATAGCCAATGTACGATTATTGAAATAATAGTTTCAAAGCAGTTCCCCCTACCTACCCCTCTCTCCTTCCCCGTCTCCCTCTCCCCCCCCCCCCCTCCTCCCTCTCCATACCTTATTGCTACTTGAACATTATACAAATTTAATTGGCGTAGCAGCTGAAGCTTGATAATGGACATAATATTGCCATAGCTTCCTCCCTCTCTTTCCTTCCCTCCTCTCCTTCTCCTCTTCCCCCCTCCACACCTTATTGTTAGCCTGTTGTTTATTACTGGTTTAAAATATAGGATGCAATGTACAATGATAAATGTAATTTTGTTCCCAGCAGAACTAATTCTTACTTTATTGCTTAATTAACCTGCTCTTCGTTCAAGTTAAAACTATGGAAAGTACAAAGACTCTAGACAAAGAGTAAGTTACTCAATTCTTGTTTAATATAAACAGTTTGTTTTCAACGATATGTACAGACGTGCGAAAGCAATGTATGTATGTTTTATTTGTACCCTTTCTAAAGGGGAAAAAAAATTACAAAATCAATAAAGAACAAATTGATTAAAAAAAAAAATCAGACGCACCCAGCTACGGTTTACTGCTGGCTTCGCCATTTGCTTTCCTTAATTGGAAAAAAAAATACCTGCTCTGCCAGAGTTAATAACTCTGCTACCCTCAAGTTCTGTGCCACATTAGCAGGGCCACAGCACAGTTATTAAACTTCTCATGTTCATTGAATATACGCAGTGCTGCCTTTTGGTGGAAAAAAACTGAAAATAATTGTATTTGTCCTGCCTCTGTCCGTCCTAAGGGTGGTGGACACGTGTCGGCTGCGTGTGCAACGTTTAAAAATCAGACGCACCCAGCTACGTTTTACTCCTGGCTTCGCCATTTGCTTTCCTTAATTTGGAAAAAAAATACCTGCTCTGCCAGAGTTATAATAACTCTGCTACCCTCAAGTTCTGTGCCACATTAGCAGGGCCACAGCACAGTTATTAAACTGCTCATGTTCATTGAATATACGCAGTGCTGCCTTTTGGTGGAAAAAAACTGAAAATAATTCTATTTGTCCTGCCTCTGTCCGTCCTAAGGGCGGTGGACACGTGTCGGCTGCGTGTGCAACGTTTAAAAATCAGACGCACCCAGCTACGTTTTACTCCTGGCTTCGCCATTTGCTTTCCTTAATTTGGAAAAAAAATACCTGCTCTGCCAGAGTTATAATAACTCTGCTACCCTCAAGTTCTGTGCCACATTAGCAGGGCCACAGCACAGTTATTAAACTTCTCATGTTCATTGAATATACGCAGTGCTGCCTTTTGGTGGAAAAAAACTGAAAATAATTCTATTTGTCCTGCCTCTGTCCGTCCTAAGGGCGGTGGACACGTGTCGGCTGCGTGTGCAACGTTTAAAAATCAGACGCACCCAGCTACGGTTTACTGCTGGCTTCGCCATTTGCTTTCCTTAATTGGAAAAAAAAATACCTGCTCTGCCAGAGTTAATAACTCTGCTACCCTCAAGTTCTGTGCCACATTAGCAGGGCCACAGCACAGTTATTAAACTTCTCATGTTCATTGAATATACGCAGTGCTGCCTTTTGGTGGAAAAAAACTGAAAATAATTCTATTTGTCCTGCTTCTGTCCGTCCTAAGGGCGGTGGACACGTGTCGGCTGCGTGTGCAACGTTTAAAAATCAGACGCACCCAGCTACGTTTTACTCCTGGCTTCGCCATTTGCTTTCCTTAATTTGGAAAAAAAATACCTGCTCTGCCAGAGTTATAATAACTCTGCTACCCTCAAGTTCTGTGCCACATTAGCAGGGCCACAGCACAGTTATTAAACTTCTCATGTTCATTGAATATACGCAGTGCTGCCTTTTGGTGGAAAAAAACTGAAAATAATTCTATTTGTCCTGCCTCTGTCCGTCCTAAGGGCGGTGGACACGTGTCGGCTGCGTGTGCAACGTTTAAAAATCAGACGCACCCAGCTACGTTTTACTCCTGGCTTCGCCATTTGCTTTCCTTAATTTGGAAAAAAAATACCTGCTCTGCCAGAGTTATAATAACTCTGCTACCCTCAAGTTCTGTGCCACATTAGCAGGGCCACAGCACAGTTATTAAACTTCTCATGTTCATTGAATATACGCAGTGCTGCCTTTTGGTGGAAAAAAACTGAAAATAATTCTATTTGTCCTGCCTCTGTCCGTCCTAAGGGCGGTGGACACGTGTCGGCTGCGTGTGCAACGTTTAAAAATCAGACGCACCCAGCTACGGTTTACTGCTGGCTTCGCCATTTGCTTTCCTTAATTGGAAAAAAAAATACCTGCTCTGCCAGAGTTAATAACTCTGCTACCCTCAAGTTCTGTGCCACATTAGCAGGGCCACAGCACAGTTATTAAACTTCTCATGTTCATTGAATATACGCAGTGCTGCCTTTTGGTGGAAAAAAACTGAAAATAATTCTATTTGTCCTGCTTCTGTCCGTCCTAAGGGTGGTGGACACGTGTCGGCTGCGTGTGCAACGTTTAAAAATCAGACGCACCCAGCTACGTTTTACTCCTGGCTTCGCCATTTGCTTTCCTTAATTTGGAAAAAAAATACCTGCTCTGCCAGAGTTATAATAACTCTGCTACCCTCAAGTTCTGTGCCACATTAGCAGGGCCACAGCACAGTTATTAAACTTCTCATGTTCATTGAATATACGCAGTGCTGCCTTTTGGTGGAAAAAAACTGAAAATAATTCTATTTGTCCTGCCTCTGTCCGTCCTAAGGGCGGTGGACACGTGTCGGCTGCGTGTGCAACGTTTAAAAATCAGACGCACCCAGCTACGTTTTACTCCTGGCTTCGCCATTTGCTTTCCTTAATTTGGAAAAAAAATACCTGCTCTGCCAGAGTTATAATAACTCTGCTACCCTCAAGTTCTGTGCCACATTAGCAGGGCCACAGCACAGTTATTAAACTTCTCATGTTCATTGAATATACGCAGTGCTGCCTTTTGGTGGAAAAAAACTGAAAATAATTCTATTTGTCCTGCCTCTGTCCGTCCTAAGGGCGGTGGACACGTGTCGGCTGCGTGTGCAACGTTTAAAAATCAGACGCACCCAGCTACGGTTTACTGCTGGCTTCGCCATTTGCTTTCCTTAATTGGAAAAAAAAATACCTGCTCTGCCAGAGTTAATAACTCTGCTACCCTCAAGTTTTGTGCCACATTAGCAGGGCCACAGCACAGTTATTAAACTTCTCATGTTCATTGAATATACGCAGTGCTGCCTTTTGGTGGAAAAAAACTGAAAATAATTCTATTTGTCCTGCTTCTGTCCGTCCTAAGGGTGGTGGACACGTGTCGGCTGCGGGTGCAACGTTTAAAAATCAGACGCACCCAGCTACGTTTTACTCCTGGCTTCGCCATTTGCTTTCCTTAATTTGGAAAAAAAATACCTGCTCTGCCAGAGTTATAATAACTCTGCTACCCTCAAGTTCTGTGCCACATTAGCAGGGCCACAGCACAGTTATTAAACTTCTCATGTTCATTGAATATACGCAGTGCTGCCTTTTGGTGGAAAAAAACTGAAAATAATTCTATTTGTCCTGCCTCTGTCCGTCCTAAGGGCGGTGGACACGTGTCGGCTGCGTGTGCAACGTTTAAAAATCAGACGCACCCAGCTACGGTTTACTGCTGGCTTCGCCATTTGCTTTCCTTAATTGGAAAAAAAAATACCTGCTCTGCCAGAGTTAATAACTCTGCTACCCTCAAGTTCTGTGCCACATTAGCAGGGCCACAGCACAGTTATTAAACTTCTCATGTTCATTGAATATACGCAGTGCTGCCTTTTGGTGGAAAAAAACTGAAAATAATTGTATTTGTCCTGCCTCTGTCCGTCCTAAGGGCGGTGGACACGTGTCGGCTGCGTGTGCAACGTTTAAAAATCAGACGCACCCAGCTACGGTTTACTGCTGGCTTCACCATTTGCTTTCCTTAATTGGGAAAAAAAATACCTGCTCTGCCAGAGTTATAATAACTCTGCTACCCTCACGTTCTGTGACACATTAGCAGGGCCACAGCACAGTTATTAAACTTAGATTATTCATTCACTAGAGGCAGTGGGGCCTTTCGTTTTCAAAAAAGGGAAAAAATTATATTTGGCCTGCAGTCTTGCGCCAATTTATTTCCTGCCTGTGAAATCAAATCACTGGTAATACAACATGCTGAGGGGTAGGGGTAGGCCTAGAGGACGTGGACGCGGCCGAGGACGCGGAGGGCCAAGTCAGGGTGTGGGCACAGGCCGAGCTCCTGATCCAGGTGTGTCGCAGCCGACTGCTGCGCGATTAGGAGAGAGGCACGTTTCTGGCGTCCCCACATTCATCGCCTAATTAATGGGTCCACGCGGGAGACAGTTATTAGAAAATGAGCAGTGTGAGCAGGTCCTGTCCTGGATGGCAGAAAGTGCTTCGAGCAACCTATCGTCAACACGCAGTTCTGCGCCGTCCACTGCTGCAAATCCGAATCCTCTGTCTGCTGCTCCTCCTTCCTCCCAGCCTCCTCACTCCACTACAATGACACCTGCTCAGGAGCGGGAACACTCCCAGGAACTGTTCTCGGGCCCCTGCTTAGATTGGGCAGCAGCGGTTCCTCTCCCACCAGAGGAGTTTATCGTCACTGATGCCCAACCATTCGAAAGTTCCCGGGGTCCGGGGGAAGAGGCTGGGGACTTCCGCCAACTGTCTCAACAACTTTCTGTGGGTGAGGAGGACGATGACGATCAGACACAGTTGTCTTGCAGTGAGGTAGTAGTAAGGGCAGTAAGTCCGAGGGAGCAGCTCACAGAGGATTCGGAGGAAGAGCAGCAGGACGATGAGGTGACTGACCCCACCTGGTGTGCAACGCTTACTCAGGAGGACAGGTCTTCAGAGGGGGAGTCAAGGGCATCAGCAGGGCAGGTTGCAAGAGGCAGTGCGGTGGCCAGGGGTAGAGGCAGGGCCAGACCGAATAATCCACCAACTGTTTCCCAAAGCGCCCCCTCGCGCCATGCCACCCTGCAGAGGCCGAGGTGCTCTAAGGTCTGGCAGTTTTTCACAGAGACGCCTGACGACCGACGAACAGTGGTGTGCAACCTTTGTCGCGCAAAGCTCAGCCGGGGAGCCAACACCAACAGCCTCACCACCACCACCATGCGCAGACATATGATGGCCAAGCACCCCACAAGGTGGGACGAAGGCCGTTCAGCGCCTCCGGTTTGCACCCCTGCCTCTCCCCCTGTGCCCCAACCTGCCACTGAGATCCAACCCCCCTCTCAGGACACGGGCACTACCGCCTCATGGCCTGCACCCACACCCTCATCTCCGCTGTCCTCGGCCCCATCCAGCAGTGTAGTTCAGCGCACCGTCCAGCCGTCGCTTGCGCAACTGTTGGAGCGCAAGCGCAATTACGCCGCCACGCACCCGCACGCTCAAACGTTAACCGTCCGCATAGCAAAATTCATCAGCCTTGAGATGCTGCCGTATAGGGTTGTGGAAACTGAGTCCTTCAAAAGTATCATGGAGGCGGCGGCCCCGCGCTACTCAGTTCCCAGTCGCCACTACTTTTCCCGATGTGCCGTCCCAGCCCTGCACGACCACGTCTCCCGCAACATTGTGCGCGCCCTCACCAACGCGGTTACTGCCACGGTCCACTTAACAACGGACACGTGGACAAGCACAGGCGGGCAGGGCCACTACATCTCCCTGACGGCACATTGGGTGAATTTAGTGGAGGCTGGGACAGAGTCAGAGCCTGGGACCGCTCACGTACTACCCACCCCCAGAATTGCGGGCCCCAGCTCGGTGGTGGTATCTGCGGAGGTGTATGCTTCCTCCACTAAAGCACCCTCCTCCTCCTCCTCCTCCTCCTCCTCTGTCTCGCAATCAAGATGTGTTAGCAGCAGCATGTCGCCAGCAGTCGGTGTCGCGCGGTGTGGCAGCACAGTGGTGGGCAAGCGTCAGCAGGCCGTGCTGAAACTACTCAGCTTAGGCGATAAGAGGCACACGGCCCACGAACTGCTGCAGGGTCTGACACAGCAGACCGACCGCTGGCTTGCGCCGCTGAGCCTCCAACCGGGCATGGTCGTGTGTGACAACGGCCGTAACCTGGTGGCGGCTCTGCAGCTCAGCAGCCTCACGCACGTGCCATGCCTGGCCCACGTCTTTAATTTGGTGGTTCAGCGCTTTCTGAAAAGCTACCCACGCTTGTCAGACCTGCTCGGAAAGGCACGCCGGCTCTGCGCACATTTCCGCAAGTCCCACACGGACGCTGCCACCCTGCGCACCCTGCAACATCACTTTAAGCTGCCAGTGCACCGACTGCTGTGCGGCGTGCCCACACGGTGGAACTCTACGCTCCACATGTTGGCTAGGCTCTATGAACAGCGTAGAGCTATAGTCGAATACCAACTCCAACATGGGCGGCGCAGTGGGAGTCAGCCTCCTCAATTCCTTTCAGAAGAGTGGGCCTGGTTGGCAGACATCTGCCATGTCCTTGGTAATTTTGAGGAGTCTACCCAGGTGGTGAGCGGCGATGCTACAATCATTAGCGTCACCATTCCTCTGCTATGCATCTTGAGAAATTCCCTGCAAACCATAAAGGCAGCTGCTTTGCGCTCGGAAACGGGGGCGGTGGAAGACAGTATACCGCTGGATAGTCAGGGCACCCTCATGTCTATTTCTCAGCGCGTACAGGAGGAGGAGGAGGAGGAGGAGGAGGAGGAGGGGGAAGAGACAGCTTGGCCTGCTGCTGACGGTACACCGGCTGATTGCCTGTCATCCTTTCAGCGTGTATGGCCTGAGGAGGAGGAGGAGGAGGAGGATCCTGAAAGTGATCTTCCTAGTGAAGACAGCCATGTGTTGCGTACTGGTACCCTGGCACACATGGCTGACTTCATGTTAGGATGCCTTTCTCGTGACCCTCGCGTTGCACGCATTCTGGCCACTACGGATACTGGGTGTACACACTGCTCGACCCACGCTATAAGGAGAACCTGCCCACTCTCATTCCCGAAGAGGAAAGGGGTTCGAGAGTGTTGCTATACCACAGGACCCTTGCGGACAAGCTCATGGTAAAATTCCCAGCCGACAGCGCTAGTGGCAGAAGGCGCAGTACCGAGGGCAAGGTAGCAGGGGAGGTGCGGAGATCGAGCAGCATGTACATCCCAGGCAGTGCAACAGTCTTTAAGGGCCTGGCCAGCTTTATGGCTCCCCAGCAAGACTGTGTCACCGCTCCCCAGTCAAGGCTGAGTCGGCGGGAGCACTGTAAAAGGATGGTGAGGGAGTACGTAGCCGATCGCACGACCATCCTCGGTGACGCCTCTGCCCCCTACAACTACTGGGTGTCGAAGCTGGACACGTGGCCTGAACTAGCGCTGTATGCCCTGGAGGTGCTTGCTTGTCCTGCGGCTAGCGTCTTGTCGGAGAGGGTGTTTAGTGCGGCTGGGGGAATCATCACAGATAAGCGTAGCCGCTTGTCAACCGACAGTGCCGACAGGCTAACTCTCATCAAGATGAACAAAGGCTGGATTTCCCCAGACTTCTGTTCTCCACCAGCGGACAGCAGCGATACGTAAGCAATACGTAGGCTGCACCCGCGGATGGAAGCTACGTTCTCTCTCACCATCCAAAACGGGGACATTTCTGCTTCATCAATCTGTGTTTAATATTCCTCCTCCTCCTCCTCCTGCTCCTCCTCCTGAAACCTCACGTAATCACGCTGAACGGGCAATTTTTCTTAGGGCCACAAGGCTCACTCAAATAATTTTTCTGAACAATTTTTATAAGTTTCAATGCGCTTAAAAGCGTTGAAACTTTAACTTGAACCAATTTTTCGTTAAACTGGGCTGCCTCCCACTATACTGCTGCTTCAGAATTGTTACTGGGGCCTGTCTTGAGTGCTACTATTGCTGACATGGAATGAAGACTGCGCTCCCGCTATACTGCTGCTTCGGAATTGTTACTGGGGCCTGTCTTGAGTGCTACTATTGCTGACATGGAACGAAGACTGCGCTCCCGCTATACTGCTGCTTCGGAATTGTTACTGGGGCCTGTCTTGAGTGCTACTATTGCTGACATGGAACAAAGACTGCGCTCCCGCTATACTGCTGCTTCGGAATTGTTACTGGGGCCTGTCTTGAGTGCTACTATTGCTGACATGGAACGAAGACTGCGCTCCTCCTATAATGCTGCTACTGATATGTTAGTGGGGCCTGTCCTAATGCTACGGCTGAAATGTTACGAATTCTGGGCTCTGCCTATACCGCTGCTAATGGTATGTCTCTGGGGTGTGGAAACAGAGGCTTCCCAAAGACATGATGGCGGCGAAGCCATTTCCCACCAACGCGGTTACTGTTAAGGTGCATATAACCACGGACACGTGGAGAGGACACGTAGTGCCTCAAAAACATCCCCCTCCTCCTCCAACAGGGAAAACATTCTTGGCAAATGCCTTTGCATTGGTTCGTCTGGTGGCAGTCCAAGAATTTCACCTTTACCGACACAACAAGAGAGCCCCCACACCATCCCCCCGCCACGGCCCACTTAATCCTGGCCGCATTCCGAAAACCAACAAAATACAACCGTGCTACTAGGTTCGCAGTCACCACCACATTACCACCAACGCGGTTACTGTTAAGGTGCATATAACCACCGACACGTGGAGAGGACACGTAGTGCCTCAAAAACATCCCCCTCCTCCAACAGGGAAAACATTCTTGGCAAATGCCTTTGCATTGGTTCGTCTGGTGGCAGTCCAAGAATTTCACCTTTACCGACACAACAAGAGAGCCCCCACACCATCCCCCCGCCACGGCCCACTTAATCCTGGCCGCATTCCGAAAACCAACAAAATACAACCGTGCTACTAGGTCCGCAGTCACCACCACATTACCACCAACGCGGTTACTGTTAAGGTGCATATAACCACGGACACGTGGAGAGGACACGTAGTGCCTCAAAAACATCCCCCTCCTCCTCCAACAGGGAAAACATTCTTGGCAAATGCCTTTGCATTGGTTCGTCTGGTGGCAGTCCAAGAATTTCACCTTTACCGACACAACAAGAGAGCCCCCACACCATCCCCCCGCCACGGCCCACTTAATCCTGGCCGCATTCCGAAAACCAACAAAATACAACCGTGCTACTAGGTCCGCAGTCACCACCACATTACCACCAACGCGGTTACTGTTAAGGTACATATTACCAGTCTGACTGGGGCATGCAGACACCTTGACAGAATGAATAGTGTGTGGCACATAGGTTCCCCATTGCTATGCCCACGTGTGCAGCTCCTGATGGCGGTGGCACAGGATTATATTTCTCATTGCTTCTGTACAGCATTGTGGGCTATTGCCCCGCCCCTTTTAAAGAGGGTCGCTGCCTAGCCGTGCCAACCCTCTGCAGTGTGTGCCTGCGGTTCCTCCTCATGGCAGACGCACTTCTAAATAGACATGAGGGTGGTGTGGCATGAGGGCAGCTGAAGGCTGCGCAGGGACACTTTGGTGTGCGCTGTGGGGGGGAGGGGGGGCGGTTGGTCAGCATGTAACCCAGGAGAAGTGGCAGCGGAGTGTCATCCAGGCAGTGATTGTGCTTTGTTGTAGCTAGTGTGGTGCTTAGCAAAGGTATGCCATGCTAATGAGGGCTTTTCAGAAGTAAAAGTTGTTGGGAGGGGGGGGGCCCACTCTTGCCGGTATTGTGGCTTAATAGTGGGACCTGTGAACTTGAGATGCAGCCCAACATGTAGCCCCTCGCCTGTCCTATCCGTTTCTGTGTCATTCCCATCACTTTCTTGAATTGCCCAGATTTTCACACATGAAAACCTTAGCGAGCATCGGCAAAATACAAAAATGCTCTGGTCGCCCATTGACTTCAATGGGGTTCGTTATTCGAAACGAACCCTCGAACATCGCGGGAAGTTCGTTTCGAATAACGAACACCCGAACATTTTGGTGTTCGCTCATCTCTAGTTAAAATACAACGTACATGCCTAGATGAATTTGTTAAGGGGTCTAGCTTTCAAAATGGGGTCATTTGTGGGGGTTCTCAATGGTTTTGGCCGCTCAATGGCTCTACAAATGAGCAATGGGGCCTGGAATTTATTCAGTTGTACCTTGAAATCCAATGGGTGCTCCTTCCATTATAGGCCTAGCCCTGTGTCCTGTAAGTAGATTAGGGCCACAATGGGTATGTTTCTAAACATAGGACAAGCAGGGGTGTCCATTTTGGGGTGAAAGTCTTCATTTATATGTGTGCTGTACAAAAACAACTGTTTTTAAATTGACAAAATTGCCAAAAAAAATGAAAATCGTAATTTTCTTACTGCTTTGCTTAGATTTATTCAAAAATTGTAGAGTTAAAATGGTCAGTACACCCCTAGACAAATTTGTTAAGGGGTCTAGTTTTCAAAATGGGGTCACTTGTAGGGGTTCTCTATGGTTTTGGTCGCTCAATGGCTCTATAAGTGGGCAATGGGGCCTAAAACGCCTTTGAGCAAAATTTCTGTTCTAAAAGCCACCGGCTGCTCCTTTCATTTTGGGCCTCGTTGTGCATACAGACATAAGATTAGGGCCACAACGGGTATGTTCCTGAAACACCGGACAAACAGGGGTATGCATTTTGGGGTGTCGATCCTCATTTTAATTTGCACTATAGGAAAAAAATATGTCTTTAAAATGACAAATTTGCCAAAAATATAAAATTTTATTTTTTCTCCTCTAAATTGAATTAATTCCTGAAAAAAACTGTGGGGGTCAAAATACTCATGACCTCCCTCAGTGAATACACTAAGGGTGTAGTTCTTAAAATAGGATCATTTGGGGGGGTATCTATCATTCTGACACCCATGAGCCTTTGCAATCTTGGCTTGGTGTAAGAAAACAAAGTGTTCCTCAAAATGCTGAAAAGTAATGTTAAATTTGTACGTCTCCTAAATGCTTAAAAAAACACAAATGTTTTTCAAATGTGCATTCAGAATGAAGCAAACAGATGGAAATATATATATTAGCAAAAATGTGTACCGTATGTTTGCACATATTTGATATATTACAATTGAAAATGTGAAAAAATGACAATCTTTTCAAAATTTTCCCAATATTGGCGCTTTTAATAAATATACACAAATTCTATCGGACTATTTCCCCACCTAAATGAAGTACAACTTGTGGCGAAAAACCGGTGTCAGAATCACTTGGATATACAAAACCTTTACGGAGCTATACGTTAAAGTGACACATGTCAGATTTCCAAAATTTGGCCTGGTCATTAAAGGGGTTGTCTCGCGAAATCAAGTGGGGTTATACACTTCTGTATGGCCATATTAATGCACTTTGTAATATACATCGTGCATTAATTATGAGTCATACAGAAGTTATTCACTTACCTGCTCCGTTGCTAGCGTCCTCGTCTCCATGGTTCCGTCTAAATTCGCTGGCAGCTTGCTTTTTTAGACGCGCTTGCGCAGTCCGGTCTTCTCCTTTCAGCACGAGCCGCTTCAGTGTGCTCGCCGCTACAGCTCTTCTGCGCATGCGCAGACGAGCTGTCACTGCTCGGGAGCGCGCTGGAGCGGCCATTCTATACCATCCTCTGTTAGAGGAAGGGGCAGAGCCGCCCAGACGAGAAGCCCAGCCCAGCAGCCCAGCCGAGAAGCCGCCCAGGTAAGGGGGGGGGGGCTGCCGCTGGGCCGGGGGAACTGTCGCTGGGCCGGGGGAACTGTCGCTGGGCCGGGGGAACTGTCGCTGGGCCGGGGCAACTGTCGCTGGGCCGGGGCAACTGTCGCTGGGCCGGGGGAACTGTCGCTGGGCCGGGGGAGGCTGTCGCTGGGCCGGGGGGGGGCTGTCGCTGGGCCGGGGGAACTGTCGCTGGGCCGGGGGAACTGTCGCTGGGCCAGGGGAACTGTCGCTGGGCCGGGGCAACTGTCGCTGGGCCGGGGGAACTGTCGCTGGGTCGGGGGGGGGCTGCCGCTGTGCCGGGGGGGGGCTGCGCCGGTTACCTGCTGCCTAGCGGTGGGTGACTGTGTGCCGTGGTCGGCCGCGTTGAATCCAGGGGTCCGGTCGGCGGCTGCGTGGCGTCTGGTTGTCAGGGAGACACAGCTGGTAGCGTCTCGGGAGCGCACGTCGGGCTACAGCAAGCGAAGGGAAAAGAGCTGGCGGCCATCTTGGGAAAATTTTTATAAGTTGCTGAAACGCTGGAACTGTAAGTAGAAACCAGCTAGAAAAGTCATTTACAGGGGGGCTTAGTAATGTTTGCTTAATTAGGGGGACTGGGCAAAAAAAAAAATTCACTGCTTCCTCGAGACAACCCCTTTAAGGCTCAAACAGGCTTGGTCACTAAGGGGTTAAATCAAGTTTTTATGTTAAACATATTTTAAAGACTTTTTGATTATTTTTTGTTTTAATTTTCAATTTTAAAGTCTATTTTTAAAACATCCTAATATCCTGCATTTTTAACACCGAGCCAATAATAGTCTGACACTTCCTGGAAATGTTTGAGCATTCATCTCTATATCTGAGAGAGATAATACATTTATATAGATAACAGGATCCACCATTCACAATAGGAGATGGTCACAGCTCACCTCCTCCCCCTCCCTTAACAATGACCTCTGCACATGCAACAAAACATGCCTGGAACACTCTCCCATAGTAGTCAATGAGTCATCAGTTGTCTATAGGTTCCCATGTCCATGAGAATGCTGTGAAGCATCTCTAAATGCTGTGAACTGCTGCTCCAGTGAGATAGCAGCCCCCATAGTAATTGGCATAAAACGTGCACATATAGAGTTGCCACTCCGGCCTCTTGCCCTTTTGGCGACATGCTCAATTGCTAGATTTAGGATAGCAAAGACTCAAAGGGAATACCGTTGTCCTGCTTTCACGTCTTGTTCTTAGGCAGTGCAGGAGTTGATATGAACACTAAGGTTGTATTTGTTCCTGTCATTTTTTAGTTCCGGTGGTTACGTGCATTCAGCTTATAGAATGTACACAACAGGGGATAAATGTCTTCTAGGAGGCAAACACTTCTGTATGGTATCCTGCAGCATATCGCTCCAGATTTGCTGTAACTGAACCTCTGGATTGTGCCAAGTCACAGACTGTTGAAGTTGGTGTCCCAGATGATCCCATACATGTTCTATTAGTGATAATTCTGCCACTCCACAGCAAAGGCAGGACTGCGGCGCTCACCCCTAGGTTTACATACAGAAACACGGATGTTATTAGTGCCCAAACTAAACCTGGACTCGTGAATGAAGACAACCCGGTTCCACTCTGTAGCGTCCAGTATTGTCATTCACGAAACCACTGCAAGCAGAGGGGAAGTCCTTAGAAGTAATGGGCACTTTGAGACCAAATGTCCCTCAGCAAAGTGCCTGGAAATGGTTCTGACAGATACAGGAGACTACAATAGTGGCGCCACCTGTCTCTAGATGGTGGACAATGAAACAATTAGAGCTCTTTATGCTTGTCAGAGGATCAGACGATCCTCTCACCTTGTGTGCCCTCACACATCCACAGGTCCCAGCACCTCCTAACAGTCTGGTCAGATGCTCCTCTCTACTGATGGTCTGTAGGGGGCGTCCTGAGCCCGGTCACCTTGTGCGCCCTCTCACATCCACTGGTCCCCAACACCTCCTAAGAGTCTGGTCAGATGCTCCTCTCTACTGGTTGTCTGTAGGGGGCATCCTGAGCACGGTCACCTTGTGTGCCCTCACACATCCACTGGTCCCAACACCTCCTAACAGTCTGTTTAGAACAGCCCAGGTGCCGGCGATTCGTCGAAACGACCATCTAGCTTCTCACATTCCAATAATAAACCCCCTTCTCAAACTCTGTTAGCTGGGCCAAATCTCTTTGTTGCATTATAGAGGCGTCTAGTGGTCAACACAAGTAGAAGAAGAGGTCACAACACACAAGGAGCCTCTGATAGCCTTTTTATAGGTCATTGTTGGAACCACTTTTAGGGCCTCAATGCCAGTCATTTGTATATTCTGCCTGAGATGTAACTTCATGCTAAGTTTTGCAGCAAATTGACAACTTCTTCTAGGGGCTAGATTTTTTTTTACAAAGAGTATATATAGGATCATCTAGAGTGGGTAATTTCCCAAAATAAGGTCAAAATGTCCTAAATAGATCATTTTAACAGACAATGGGGATAATTAAAGGGGGATAATTCCTTTAAGAGTGACTACATATTTAGCTCATATAAAATCCAGCATGACATGCTATGTTATCAATCAGCAGTTGTTACCGCACATTACCTGCTCCTAAGGCTGAGGTCAGAAGAGTGTGGTTTACACTCTGCTAAGCAACATGTAAACCAGGCTGCTGTTATCCTGAAAACATAGCGTGACCGGGCGGCTTCTAGTTTCATGAAGCAGCCTGGTCACTCATCCATGGTGCAGGCAGCCTGCTTCCATGGCTCTCTTAGGAGCCTATGGTAAGCACCCTGGACAGCACACACCATGGAGCTGACAGGTGAGTCAGCACTCGCTGTCTATTCTTTATTAGAAGCGCAGGTCCATGTGAACGCTTCCATAGCAACCTATTGTTTCTTATAGCAGCGTGGTTTACATGCTGCTGTAGCAGTGTGTAAACCACACTTGTCTGACCGAGCCCTTTGAGGGCACTTATTATATTAGCTCACTATCAAGCTGATTACAACATAAACTATCTAATTCTAAACCTAACCTCTTACCATCACTGCCAGTTTTGGCGTTTATATCACAGCAATTGCTTTCTCAATTTTGCCGTCCATTACCATTTTGTTATATTTCCGTTGACGGTCCTATGAGGCTTTGTTTTTTGCAGAATAGAAAAATTCCATGAAGTCTTTCTTGGAGTGAAAAAACACCTCTTTTTTTCTAAATAAACACGTTCACAGTAGAAATGACGTAACTTATTTATTCAGCAAGCTGATACAATTATGGCGATACCAAATAGTAACATTTTTTATATTTTAATACCCGTGCATAATAAATGTACTTCAAAAAATTGTTATTATTTTTTACATATTGCTATATCCAAAGACCAAAAACAGTTTTATTTTTCCATTGACGGAGCTGTTTGGGGGTTTGTTTTTTGCAGGAGAAGCTGTAGTTTTCAGTCAGGGTTATATATGACATTTGGATCTCTTGTCATTAGAGATGAGCGAGCATACTCGTTAAGGACAAATACTGAAGCAAGTATCGTCCTTTTCGAGTATCTGCCTGCTCGTCCGCAAAGATTTGAGAGAGCGCAACCCACCGCTCGACCCCGCCAGCACCCGAATCTTGCCTATTTGTCCTTAACGAGGATGCTTGCTCATCTCCACTTGTCATTCAATTTTTTTGGAGGGGACAGTAACAAAGCTCAAAAATAGAAATCAGCTATTCTACTGTTGTACTTTAGGTTGTTGTATTTATTTAGTCGCTGTGAGTTAGGCCTTCAGATGAGCGATATTTACCTGCGTAAGAACATCAGGGCACCGGGAATACCACGACATCGGCGACCGAAAACGGCATCCAATTTTATACGGTGCGTGAAAAAGATAGGTCTTGCCCTATCTTTTGCCGAGATATTCTGGAGGTTCTCACAGGCTTCTATGGAAGCTGAAAAAAAAGGGAAGAGGAGGGAGTTTTATAATGTCCAACGCCGGGAAAAGAAAACAGCTGCCTCTAGTTAACCATTAAAAATCATTCTGGAGATCTCCACACTGCAGCGTATATTCTGGCTGATACGCTGCAGCTGCCTGTGTGAATGGACGAGAAAATGCTAATTTTGATTGGGACTTCATCACAACGTTTTTCTTTTCACGCAATTTTTGGCAGCGATGCGGCAAGCGTAAAAGTGCATACAGTCAAAGAATGATAGAATGGTTGGAAGGGACCTTCAGGGTCATTGGGTCCAACCCCCAGCTCAATGCAGGATTCACTAAATCATCCCAGACAGATATTGGTCCAGCCTTTGTTTGAAGACTTCTATTGAAGGAGAACTCACCACCTCCCATGGCAACCTGTTCCACTCATTGATCATCCTCACTGTCTAATATCTAATCTGTGTCTCCTCCCTTTCAGTTTTATCCCATTACTTCTAGTCTTTCCTTGTGCAATCTATAGCAATCTAAATAATGCTGGGCTCACACGGCCGTAGGTGGAATCCACTTGCGTAGACCTGCAGCAGATCCCAGCTGATCACGTGACCGAGGACCGCATACAGCGGCCTCGGTGATATCTCCCTGTATGTTAAGGAATCATATAATGGTAGAGTTGGAAAGGACCTCCAGGGTCATCTGGTCCAACCCCCAGCCCAGTTGCAGGATTCACTAAATCTTCCCAGTCAGATGTCTGCCCAGCCTTTGTTTGAACACTTCCATTGAGGGAGAACTCACCACCTCCTGTTATAATTCTGTGGTCATCTCATTGCTTCTAGTCTTTCCTGGTACAAATGAGAATAGGGCTGATCCGTCTGCACTGTGATATTTGTAGACAGCTATTAGGTCTCCTCTCAGCCTTCTCTTCTGCAAGCTAAACATTCCCAGATCCTTTAACCATTCCTCATAGGACATGATTTGCAGACCGCTCACCATCTTGGTTACTCTTCTCTGAACTTACTCCAGTTTGTCTATGTCTTTTTTAAAGTGGGGTGCCCAGAACTGGACACAGTATTCCAGATTAGGTCTGACTATATTTCCCCCTCTTTCAGTTTGATCATATTTTCTTCCTTTTAACATGTGTACAAGTTCTGTGTCCATCCATCTTGGTCTCTTTAAATGCTTCCCATTCTTCCTTCTTTTAGGGATTGTTAACGATTGTGCTTTGAGAATCTCATTTCACAATATTTCCCAACCTACTTAGTCATTTCTGTCCTTAAGAACATCCAGCCATTGGATTCTTCCTACCCTCTTTCTGAGTTCAATAAAACCTTTCTGAAATCCAACCTTGAGGTCTGAGTTTTTTCAGGTCTTCAACCCCTTTTTATCCAAAATTCAAGGATAGAATGATCACTGCCTCCTAAGGTCCCAGCCACCCGTACTTCCTCAACCATTTCCTCCCTGTTGGTAAGAATTAGGTCCAAGATAGCAGATCCCCTTATTTTCTCTTCTATCTTTTGGAAGATAAAGTTGTCAGCAAGAGCGGATAAGAATTTGTTTGATCCATTACTTTTACCTGAGAGAGATTCCCAAAAAATGTCTGGATAGTTATAATCTCCCATGATCACTATGTTGGGCTTTTTTGAGAGCTTGGCCATCTGATGTAGTAAGAGTTCCTCCATATCTTCTGCTTGTCCAGGCGGCCTATAGTAAATGCCTACAATGGTGTCCTTTCTGTTGTTCTCTCTTTGTATTCCTACCCAAACAGCTTGAAGCTTGAATCTCTGTGGAGATGAATGTTTTCCTAACATACAATGCAATACCTCCTCCCCTTTTTAATAAGGTCTATTTCTTACTGGTCATGTGAAGGAGGCCTTATACAGTAAAGCCGGTGGCACACTGGTGTATTTGCACACACAATATACAGATTATAGAACCTATTGATTTCAATGGGTTTGTTCACATGCATGTATTTTTCCTGAGGATTTTAGTTGAAGAATAAACCAGCGCACCATGCTCTATTCTCCTGCACATGTGCACAGCAAAAGGTCTCATAGAAGTAAAATAGAGGGTACATAAATGCACATGTAATATGCTAGGAGATGCGTGAAACACTACGGGATTGTGCAGGAAACAGAACACATCTGGAACGCGGGCAGAAAAAGCATCGTTCATTCTGTAGGAACACTACACTGGTGCACATAGGCTTATATGACGCTGGCATAAATGACATCTTCGCTGCATCCTGTGGTCAGTAGGATTACATTTGTATCCAATTTATATAGTTTTGTAACATTTTATTACTTTTGCACAATAAAAACAATTTAAAAATGGTGTCACTGCATTCAAAGAGCCGGAACATTTGTGTTTTTCTGTCTACAGAGCTGAACCAATGACTGACTACTATAATTGGCCCAAATATAAAAGCAAACAATTGCAATAAAAGGTCCGGCCTCCTCCACCCCTTAATAGCCGGCCATCTCTCACCTTATTTCCCTTTCACTGGTGACAAAACCATGAGATGTCAGAGGAGAGGGAGAAGTATAAAATTCCCCTGAGCGGTAATCACCAGTAAATGTAATTGTATTCTTAATATCTTATGGAGTATAGATATAGTGTAACACTATACATGTAGTACCGTAGTATCTTATTCTGAGCATGTGGTGCGCCCGGTATGGTCCGGCACATCCTAATGCCAAACATTTATATTCCTGGAAACAAATTTTATATTAATTAAAAAAAAAGGTCCGGCCTCCTCCACCCCTTAATAGCCGGCCATCTCTCACCTTATTTCCCCGTCATTGATGACAATACTAATAGATGTCAGAGGAGAGGAAGAAGTATAAAATTCCCCTGAGCGGTAATCACCAGTAAATGTAATAATAATAATATAATAATAATCTTTATTTGTATAGCGCCAACTTATTCCGCAGCGCTTTCAGGCATGGATAAATACAAAACAATACAACAATTGCAACAATTACAATGTGAGATACATTCGGTTAGACACAAATGGGTTGAGGGTTGTACAGGAGGTGCAGGGGTTGGGGAACACAGGCAATAGGAAATTTCATGTACAGATCATTTATTAGAAGGCAAACAGGGTGGGGCACCATAGGGAGGGGCAGGGGACTAGGTCAGGAGATTTGGTATACTTCCCTGAAGAGGTGCGTTTTTAAGGCACGTCTGAAATTTCGTGCATCGGGAATTGTCCGGATGCCTTGGGGTAGAGAATTCCACAGGATGGGTGCTGCTCTGGTGAAGTCCTGTAGGCGAGCATGAGAGGTTCGTATTACAGGGGTGTTTAGTCTGAGTGTGTTAGCCGATCGGAGTGAGCCGGCTGGGTGGTGTACAGACAGGAGGGAGGCAATGTATGCTGGCACAGCGCCATGCAGAGCTTTGTGAGTGAGGTAGAAGAGTTTAAATTTAGTTCTGCAGTGGATGGGCAGCCAATGCAGCGACTGGCATAATGCAGAGGCATCTGAATAATGACTGGATAGAAAAAGGAGTCTAGCTGCTGCATTTAGTATGGATTGGAGCGGAGCCAGTCTAGTGCGGGGGAGGCCGATGAGTAGCGAGTTGCAGTAGTCAAGCCGGGAGTGGATGAGGGCAGCCACGAGCATCTTTAACGTGTCCGTGGTTAAGAACGGATGTATTTTAGCAATATTTCTGAGGTGCATGTGGCATGTTTGGGCCAGAGATTGGATATGGGGGGCAAAGGAGAGGTCAGAGTCCAGTGTGACCCAAAGGCATCGGGCATGCTGTCTGGGGGTTATGATGGTGCCAGACACTGGAATGGAGATGTTGAGGGGAGGTCGGTTAGAAGGTGGAAAGACAAGGAGGTCAGTTTTAGAGAGGTTTAGTTTGAGAAAAAAGGAGGACATAGTGTTAGAGACAGCGGACAGATAGTCAGTGATATTTTGGAGGAATGGTCCAGAGATCTCAAGAGAAGAGGTGTATAGTTGGGTGTCATCAGCGTAGAGATGGTATTGGAGGCCAAATTTGTGGATGGTTTGTCCAATTGGGGCAGTATAGATGGAGAAGAGAAGAGGACCAAGGACCGAGCCCTGGGGGACCCCGACAGTGAGAGGAAGGGGAGAAGAGATAGAACCAGCAAAGGAGACACTGAAAGAGCGGTCAGAGAGGAAATGTAATTGTATTCTTAATACCTTATGGAGTATAGATATAGTGTAACACTATACATGTAGTACCGTAGTATCTTATTCTGAGCATGTGGTGCGCCCGGTATGGTCCGGCACATCCTAATGTCAAACATTTATATTCCTGGAAACAAATTTTATATTAATTTAAAAAAAAAAAAAAAGGTCCAGCCTCCTCCACCCCTTAATAGCCGGCCATCTCTCGCCTTATTTCCCCGTCGCCAGTGACAAAACTAAACAATGTCATAGAAGAGGGAGAAATATGAAATTACACTCACCGGTAGTCAGCGGTAAATGTAATTGCAGCATTAATATGTTATGAAGTATATGTATATGGTGACACTATACATAGATTATCATAATATCATCCTATATTGGGCATGTGGTGCGTCTGACATGGTCAGGCACATCCTAATACCATACAGAAAAAGAAGGGAAAAAAAAGGGTCCGGCCTCCTCCACCCCTTAATAGCCGGCCATCTCTCACCTTATTTCCCCGTCATCGATGACATTACTAATAGATGCCATAGAGGAGGGGGAAATATAAAATTACACTCACCAGTAGTCACTGGTAAACATAATTGTATTTTTAGTCATTTATGGAGTATATATAAAGTGTAACACTATATATATAGTACCATAATATCAACGTTCTCTGCGCATGTGGTGCGCCTGACATGGTCAGGCACATCCTCACACCATACATATTAAACGAAAAAAAAAGGTATACCACCTGTATGCCAGATGTAGACATTCTGGCAGTAATCATCCAGCTTGGTCTGATGGGATTGCTGGGCTGCTCCTGATGACATCATCAGTGCTCTTCTGCTTCTCTTGATGGTCTTCTGCTCTTGATGGTCTTCTTCTCTTGATGGTCTTCTTGGGGCTTATGAGATCTGGCTCTGATGATCTTAAAGAGCCGGTGTGCTGTCCAGGGTTTTCCAGTTAGTGCTGACAAATGAAAACCCTGTGAATAAGGCCTGGTGGTCTGCTGATATGGCCGAGTGGTGGGCTTCTGCTGCCTCCATCCTCTCGAGATTAAATGGTCGGGAGCCGCGCCGGATGTTGTTTGACTATAAGAAGAGGAAGCATAGGGATTTAGCTGGTATTATAACTTCTCATGACAGAACTGGATTACAGTTCAAAAGAAAAAACTAATGCCTATATAAAAATTTATCACCCTAAGGGCGCCCACCCACTGGCGATTTTTTTCCCTGCGAAATTCGCAGCATTTTTTTCTCTGCAGGGGTCTATGGGACTTGTAATGTTAAAATCGCGATCGCGCAAAATCGTAAGTCCCATAGACCCCTGCAGAGAAAAAAATGCTGCGAATTTCGCAGGGAAAAAAAATCGCCAGTGGGTGGGCGCCCTAAGGCCTTCTTCCCACGAACGGATTTACGCCGCGTAATTCGCGGCAAAAATCCGCTGCGTTGCCCGCTGCTATTAGGTTCTATTGAACCTAATAGCACAATGCTCATGGTGCGGAATTCCACCGCAGAATTCCGCACCGTGAAATCTCCCGTCCTCACCCGCGGCATGCTCTATTTGCCGCGGGTGTACGCGCTGACGGCTTCCATTGCAGTCAATGGAAGCCGTCCGTTCACGCTATCTCCCGCTGTAACACAGCGGAAGATAGCGTGAAAACGCTCTCCCGCCTACCGCCGCCGCATCATATGACGCGGCCGGCGCGTCACGTGACATGGCCGGCCGCGTCATGTGATGCGGTGGGCGTGTCACATGACGCGGCGGCGGTGGGCGGGGAAGCGTCTTCACGCTATCTTCCGCTGGTAAGTATGGGGTCTCTTAGGGGGCGCCGTGACGGGCTTCGCCGCGGAATATTCCGCAGCGGAGCCCGTCACGCTCGTGTGAAGCCAGCCTAAGGGCAAAGTCAGACAATCGTTTTTTTTTGCTTGCGCCTATGTGCGCAAAAAAAGGCACATCTGATGGAGCCATTGGCTCCCTATGATTTGTTCAATCCTATTGCTTTCAATGGGGCTGTTGCCACTGCTGCTGGCCCCATTGAAAGCAATGCGATGTGGTCAACCCCTGCAGTGACTTTCGGGGAAGGGCTTGAAATAGAGGCTGCTGTAAAAAAAAAATAAAAAAAAAAATATATATATATATATATATACACACATCAACTCTCTGCTGCTGTGCAGCTCCTGGCGCATGTTTTTGCTTACTGCCGACACTGCTCTGGAGCACTTTCAGCTGGCCGGGGATTTAAAAATCCTCGCCTCCAAAAGAGGTGTGTCTGATTGGCTGAGTGTTCAGCCAATCAGAGGCAGCGTCCTTGAAAGCAATGGGCATGGAGCTACAGTCAGGTACATTTTGCACATGCATGCAACCCTTTTTTTTGCGCAAAAAGGACGCTCGTCTGACTGAGCCCTAAGGCCAAATGCAGACGTCCGGGGAGAAATCCGACTGTGAGATCTCGTAATGGAATCAGACCTTGTTCCCCAGCGGTGACCCCTGGCTTACCTGTCCGCTGTCTTCTTTCTGCGCTGCAGATCTGCCGGCTGGTGTGCCGCCACACATGCGCAGTGCAGAGCTGTTGCACCGGTGATGATGCAGATCTGTGGCAACTCGATGCGGGATGGACAGCTTCCATTGTCTGCAATGGAATTCGTCCGTGCGAGCCTCACACTAGAATAGGACATGCTGCAATTTTTCCCCCGGCAGCAGAAAATCACAGTTTATTTTCGCTTGTGGGCATGGAAAAGTGTTTTGCTTAGCATGTCCTATGGATACGCCCGTGGGCATTGGGCCTAAGACTACTCGCACACGGACAAATTTAAACTTGTGTCTCAGATACATAGATAGAACTCACATCAGCCGGCACACAGACACATCATCCATGCGCTGTCCGATGTGCGGGACATCACACATTATCATGTGCTGCAGATTTTTTTCCCCATGAACTATTCATACGAGTAGAAACAAATCCCCTGTAAATATACCCGGTCCAATCAATCTGTTTACTTTCTGTCCAACTTTCTAACCCAAAAAATCCGTTCGAAAGTCAGATGGAAAAATCTCCCATATGAAAGTGGCCTAAATCAGGTTACTGTAAGTTATCACTGATATTCACAGAAATTCAAGTGTTCTTCCTAAACAATATTACAACCTAAACATTCAGGACATATACAGTATATAGAACAAGGAAGCTCATAAAGGTGATATTAGGGCTACAGCCCACGTCTAGCACAATAGTGAGGCTTAGACATATACAGTATATACACCAAGGAAGCTCATAAAGGTGATATTAGGGTTACAGCCCATGTCTAGCACCATAGTGAGGCATAGACATATACAGTATATACACCAAGGAAGCTCATAAAGGTGATATTAGGGCTACAGCCCATGTCTAGCACCATAGTGAGGCATAGACATATACAGTATATACACTAAGGAAGCTCATAAAGGTGATATTAGGGCTACAGCCCATGTCTAGCACCATAGTGAGGCATAGACATATACAGTATATACACCAAGGAAGCTCATAAAGGTGATATTAGGGCTACAGCCCATGTCTAGCACCATAGTGAGGCTTAGACATATACAGTATATACACCAAGGAAGCTCATAAACGTGATATTAGGGCTACAGCCCATGTCTAGCACCATAGTGAGGCTTAGACATATATAGTATATAGACCAAGGAAGCTCATAAAGGTGATATTAGAGCTACAGCCCACGTCTAGCACCATAGTGAGGCATAGACATCTCCCATTAGTACTACTATGACGTTATAACATACCAAGCTGAACCAATACAATTTCTGCTTATACTTACTGGTACAGGGATGTGTGGTGGGCGCATCTGCAGGGCTTGCACCATGTCCCAATTGATATGCTGGAAAAACCTCTGGGCTCTGATGTCACCGTGTACCCCTAAGCGCGTCGTAGGATCTTCCCGGAGGAGCTAAAAAGGAAAAAAATGTAATCTAGTGCTTTGAACTATTATTACTGTCCTGGTCTAGTATAACATGTATTACATAGAGAATATATTCACCTTCTTGATGATGTTCTTCGCCTCGATGTTGGAGGCATTAAATCGTCCTCGATGGTACTTGGACCTGCTGGTAACCATGATATTTAGAATGATACCTAAGGCATACCAGTCGATGGCAGCATTGTACTCCTCCCCGCTCAGCATCTCAGGAGCCAGGAAGCCCGGCGTTCCAGCATATCCGGAGGCTGTGTGGTCTCCATAGATGTCCTCGAGGGCCAACCCGAAGTCGGCGATCTTTAGATGGCCCGCTGAAGTCACCAGGATGTTATCCGGCTTGAGATCTCTGTGAAGTAGAGGAAACAATGGTTTATTCCCATTCATACTGCTAAGAGAGAATCTGTCCCATTAGCTGATTTACTTTATAAATATATGAAGATGTTACCTAATGTGCGCACAAACATCCAGAATTAATATATCTAAGTATGTTTTATATCAGATTCCAAACCATCTACTATAATATAATCTGGGATTACAGACCCGGCCTGAGTCCATTACACCTAAAAAAGACAAGAATATATTTACCGGTGGACGATGCCCTTCGCATGCAGGTGTTGGATACCGCATACAAGTTCCGCTGCGTAGAAACTGGCACGAAGGGGAGAGAAGAGAATTAGTATCTGGAGGCTGACAGAAAGCTCTGAAAAACACATAGTACAGAAGAGCAGAATATCCACCATGTGAGGTTATTACTATAGACTGCAGGGATCACACATCTCATTCTTCATGCTACAAGTTCTCTAATCCTATCTTATTCTGCATACTACAAACATGGGGATAAGGACTCCTGCACAGGGCAGCGCCATATGTGTTTGTGTTATAGATCAGTGGGCTCTCTGTGCGACACCCTATAGAGCCTCGAGAAGATATATCATCCACTGGAGCAATGCAATATAATGTTACATGTGGTGGAGCATGGAACTATTTTTTTTCTTTTTGCAGATTAATGGCCGCCAAACAGTGCCGATATACAAGAACAGCCATTTCCCTGCTTTAGGTGCAGTCCTATGCAAGCACGGTGTGACTTAGAGTTATGTATAAGAGATGCTGCTATTGCAATGTGAGATCCATGATCTACAGGTTCAGACCATATAGAGAGTAATAAGCCTAGAATTGGATAAAAGTCTTTTTACAAAGTGTTTCAGTACTAACATCCACTGGCATAACTATAGGGAATGTGGTTGCACCCCGGCCTAGGAGCCTTAGGGGCCTATAAGGCTTCTCTTCTCCATATAGGGAGCCTAGTACTATGAATAAAGCATTATAGTTGGGGGCCTTGTTACAGGTTTTACATTGGGGCCCAGGAGCTTTAAAGGGGTTGTCCCGCGAAACAAAGTTGGGGTATACACTTCTGTATGGCCATATTAATGCACTTTATAATGTACATTGTGCATTAATTATGAGCCATACAGAAGTTATTCACTTACCTGTTCCATTGCTAGCGTCCTCGTCTCCATGGTGCCGTCTAATTTTCAGCGTCTAATCGCCCGATTAGACGCGCTTGCGCAGTCCGGTCTTCTCCCTTCTGAATGGGGCCGCTCGTGCCAGAGAGCTGCTCCTCGTAGCTCCGCCCCGTCACGTGTGCCGATTCCAGCCAATCAGGAGGCTGGAATCGGCAATGGACCGCACAGAAGACCTGCGGTCCACCGAGGGTGAAGATCCCGGCGGCCATCTTCGCAAGGTAAGTAAGAAGTCACCGGAGCGCGGGGATTCGGGTAAGTACTATCCGTTTGTTTTTTTTTAAACCCCTGCATCGGGTTTGTCTCGCGCCGAACGGGGGGGCTATTGAAAAAAAAACAAAAAAAAAACGTTTCGGCGCGGGACAACCCCTTTAAGTTACGCCTCTGCATTATGGAGTTAAGAGAAGTTGGGTGGCCCAAGGTAAACTTTTGCACCCGGGCCCATGAGCCTTTAGCTACGCCCCTGCTAACATCCTATAAATGGAGAGTATAGTTGCAGCTTCTGAGTATAACACTCTATTCTATGTACAGTCCCTTAATGAATGGAGTCCATCATTGGAGCTTGTATGTGGGCAGTAAGGCTAACAATCTAAAGGTTCCTTTACACAGGACTACTATAGGTTACATAAGCGCCCAACAGCAATTCCATGAAGAGCCGCCCAACTATCGCCCCTGTGCTTTACAAGCAGTGATAGTCGTTCTGTGAATGGAGGCTGAGTGGTTGAAGATCATGCTGACCCGCCGCCTCCATTCACAGTAAACAGGCAGTCATGCATTGTTGAACGATTGCCGGTTTACACGGCCGATAGTCGCTGGGTTTTTAGTTCTGCTAAGTGACTCTGACCAGTGATCGATTTCTCGCTCAATACCCAGTACACGGGACGGCTATTGCCTGAATTTGCTGCTTCCAGCGATAATTGCCCCGTGTAAGGGTAACTTCACTCATGTACTGTCCTCTTCATGTATAACCTACAGGGAGATGTTTATTAGCTTACGACTACATTACCGTGCACAGGGGCTGTCGAGACACCCCTTCCGCTGTAGAAGTTCATCGAAGTCTCCGCAGTTGATGTACTCCATTCCGAGCAGCACCAGGTCCTGCCATACAGAAGAGCGATACAAGAATGTGAATGTCTAGGATCAAGCTAACTCAGTAAAATACAAAAAAAAAATTATACCAGCACGCCAGTGTTTGGAAGATAACAGGCAGAGAGTGTAACTGTTTATATGAAGATCTAGTTGTACAGTATATGTTATTTACTTCACAGGGATGCTTGTTGAAAAACACCCCTGGATCCAGGAAGGCAGGCAGAATTCAAACGATGTAAAAGGAAATCTTTATTTGCGATGCGTTTCGGCCGTAATGTTGGCCTTTCTCAAGCATAAAACACATATGACATGCTGACAATTTATAGTGCATGTGTTTTAAGGACAATAGATCATGGCCCACCTAGATGACGTTGTAGCATGTGAGCTAGAATGCATGGAGAGGATTGTGCATCAGGAGTGGAGTTATTTCTCCAGCATAGATGTAGACTATATGACGACAGGGGGGATGGGACAGTTACATGTATGATGGATCAGTAAGCTTAGTACTGGTGATAATAAGGCTGCAGCCCGGCACCAGACACAGGAGAGGTGTCGCTTATACCTCATACAGCAGGCGTTCTCCATCTACTGAATATTCACTAATAATCTACATATAAGAATAATGTGGAAGAAATGATTTTTCACGTAGGTTTTCATGTTTGTATCATAGAGAAGACGCCATCTCAGTCGCAGTGGCATCCATAGACTATTTACAAACCGTTTGCCTGCATCCACATATTTTTTACACAAAACCCTTTTCCCTTTAACCCCTGAAGGACCAGCAGTTTTTCATTTTTTTATTCTCACTTCTTCATCCCTATTTTCATTACATACATTTTTTTCGCCATATGAGGGCTTCTTATGTTGCGAGACGAGTTGTGTTTTTAATGGTATCATTTAGTCTACTATATAATGTATGGGAACAGTTTTACATTTGTAAGTGTGGTGAAATGATAAAACGCACTGATGCCATTATCCTGCAGATCTTACTTTGACACAACGTTATTCTGTGGGTCGGTACGTTAACGGTGATTAGCAAGCTTATATAGTTTTACTACTTTTAACCTGCAATATTAAATTTTCGAAATTCTTGGCACCAGAGGGATATTAATTTAATTTCTTTTATGACAACCAAACTGTACTGATCTTTCATTGGCTGCAGTTATCATGTGGTTTCCTGTGACATCATCTGTCACAACAATCACCGGGAATGCAGCGGGCTCCAGGGCTGGATCCCAGAGGCTGCAGAGGGGTAAGCATATCACAATTTATTATTTTAATACAGGGGGTCTTATTGAAGAGGAGTTGTCCAGTAACTGGGCAACCCCTTTAATTTCAAGTGACACAAGCTGCCATTTATCATGCTATGTGAGAGACAGTTACAAACTAATTACAATGAGAGCAGCCTGTATTGTGGAGAGGGGGGGTTGCAGACCCCCAGTTTTGGGGCCTGGTTGCAACAGCAACAATTCAATACCATGTTTTCCCCCAAAATAAGACT
The DNA here is from genome assembly GCF_035609145.1 of Eleutherodactylus coqui. Taxonomy (NCBI): domain Eukaryota; kingdom Metazoa; phylum Chordata; class Amphibia; order Anura; family Eleutherodactylidae; genus Eleutherodactylus; species Eleutherodactylus coqui. Next base: position 255,184,268 of record NC_089841.1, read on the forward strand.
ATCTTAACTTAATTTTTGCCCCCAAAGAAGCACAGGGTCTTCTTTTCGGGGGATGTCTTACTAATACTAACCTAGCAGCTGCTGTCTGGGTTCCTCCCGCTAGTTTGCAAAGTTCCATAGCTCCACCGGGCTTCCTGCACTCCTTGGCCGCTGACAGATCATCACTTCCTGTTTTCAGCGTTCATCATTCCCGCCTTTAGGAAGCGATGGCTCTGATTAGCCAGAGATTGCTGCTCTCAGCCAATCATTGCAGTGCTTGCTAAACCATCGTGACAGATGGTGAGTTCAGACGCTGCGGAATTGTTGCGAAATTTCAGCTACGGAATGTGCACCGACATTCCCCAACAATGTGCAGTACAATGTAAATGAGAGGGCTTTTAACAAACCCCATTCACTAACAATGGAAACAACCTGCAGTGGAGGATAGTCATGCAGCATGCGTCATCTGTCACAGGAAAGTCATGGATCTTCATTGTGGATCTCATTCAAGGCAATGAGTGACGTCCGCAGTGAAAATCGGCAGATTGACTCCACGATGTTTGCACGTACCCTTGTGGTTTGCTTCTATGTTTGTATATGTTTTTAAGTGGTTCAAAGTAGTCATAAATGTACCTTTGTCTGGAAAGCAAATTGTCCATGTAGAAGAAAGGGGCTGCCAGATGCAAGTTGTAGCACCCGCCGCTCCACCATCACGCGGTCCTCTCCTTCGGTAAGCAGGCTTCTCTTGGCGATGACTTTTACAGCAAACTTCTGCCGAGTAGAGTTGTCTTCTGCCAGCACCACCTAGAAAAATAGTCATTTATGAAGAGGACAAATAGAGCAAAAATCCGAAACTAATCTGCAGGTTGGATTCACACTGCAGGTTTGCAGTGCGGATTCTTCAGCGCAGCTCCATAGCAATCTACAGTACAATGCATCAGGATGGAGATCCATGTAAAAGTAGGGAATTACATGTTATGTAGTAATTAGAGATGAGCGAACGTGTTCTTAACGAACACTTACGCACCCAGACACCGGCTTATCCGAGGACTTCAGTGTCCGCGCGTAAGTATTCGGCCGGCGCCGGGCGGCGGGGGGAGGTGCGGCGGCGCGGGCGGCAGCAGCGGGGAACAGGGGGGAGCCCTCTCTCTCTCCCTCTCCCCCCCACTCCCCGCCGCACCCCCCCGCGCTGCCACGGCGACCCCCGAACTTTTTTCGCCCGAGCACGGAATTGCTCGCAAAGTTCGGTGCTCGGGTGAAAAGGGGCGGAGCCGAACACGTTCGCTCATCTCTAGTAGTAATATTAATGCTGTGTGCAGAGCAAGAAACATGTGAGGAGAAGACGCATTGTAGTTTCATCCTACTAACAGGGTCTCAGACAATGATCATGCAGCTTTGTCATCATCAGCCTCTTGTAGGATTCTACTATATTAGAAGTATCGCACGCGCTCTAGACTTTACATTGTTGACCGTTGGAGAAGCCAAAGTATAGAACCTCTTGTATCAGAACAATAAAGCAGAAGAGCCTGAACACATCACTTCAGTGTTTTGCGCTCTTCTCTGATGCATCGTATACATAATATATACGATTAGATATACCTGATGGATAAGGCTATGATACCCCTTGAATATCATCTAAATGAAGTCATTACTGTAACAATCCACAGATAAAAATCCATATGGAAAAATTAGCATATTGTGGATTTTCAATCCTCATGTTTCAGAAATCTGTGAATTTTCTCCAGTTTTCACCCACTTAATGTGCCGTATACAGGGTGGATGCATCTGTGATTCCACTGTACAACCTGTTTCACATTCCAGGTACTGTATATGCCGTGTGCAGGCACATCCTAATGCCATATATACATGTGAAAGTCAGTCCGTCCAATAGTCCAATCCATATTTCAGCCCCATTTTTGGTGGTATTCTCAATATAATAAGTGTGCTATAATACAAATATTTGTTAACCCCTTAAAAGGGTTGTCGGGGAGTTTTACTATTAGCAGAAGCTCAGATAGCGCTGTGAACATTGTAGCAGCCTGGGATGGTACTGCAGATAGTGTATTCAGTGGGAGCTTTGCCTGCAATACCAACCCAGGCCTCTGCATTATGGGCAGCGCTGTCTGCTTCCTGCACTGCCAGCAGGCCCAGTCGTTAGCTGTATTTACTGCATAGCAGGAGTTTGGGGTTTATATTATGTCTGTATAACTTTTTATTCATGTATTTTTTGGGGAGTGAGACCTAGAAATGTCACCATTTTTGGGGGGTTTTGTTTTTACAGACTTTACCATGCAGCATAAATCGCTTGAGAACATTATACTCCAGATCAGCACAATTAGAGCAATACCAAATTTATTCAGTCTTAATGTTTTACTACTTTTGTAAAGAGGGGCATACATTGAACTCACAGGGCCCCACAGCAAAACTCAGAATTGAATTAGGGACAGCATATCTATAACAGCGGCTCAGCTCTAGTATACCTCTAATACAATCATATCATAGAGATGCTAGATTCTACACTGTGATAGTGATTACAGTGCTGTTACCTCCAGTGATCACATGTGACATCTCCTCTGATTGATGACTTCCGGTTTCGTTTTTGTTCTTTGTCTGGGCCCAGAATTCCATGAAGATTTCTTCTTGCCATCCCTGCACATTCCCCATCCTACCACTAGCTCTCACTATCTCTCCATAGTATTGGTGTCTCCTCTGTGGCCCCAGAAAGTGCCACTGTGCCCTCTCTGTGTCCCTACAGACTACTGGTGTCCCCTCTGCGGTGCCACAAACTACTGATGTCCCTTCTGTGTCTTCCCTTTCCCCTGAATGTCCGACTAACAGGTGCAGCATAAATCTCTTTGTAACCTGCTGGTAGGGGGCGCTGCTCTCTCAGGCTTCTTATACACAGCTGGGCGCGATATCAAGTCATGAAACCCAGACTGATATCGCGCTCATCAACCTGTGATTCACCCACGGATACAAGGCATTTTCCTTTAGAAACGCCTCCCATCACTTCAGGAAGAGTGCAGGAAGGAGGTGGAGAGGAGAAGGCGGCTTCTACACTGATGGATCCAGACCAGCGGGAATGTAAGTTCCAGACTAGTGAAGGGGAAGGGATGTCCACAGAGGGACAGGCGGCGGGTCCTACACAACCCGTAGCAGTGGCATCGTCTGCTTACATTGGAGACACATCATTGTTTTCAGACCAGAATTACTTATTTAAAACAATATAAATATTTTTATGAGAATTCCTACATTCAAAAAACTATCACATTTTTATTTTTTAACAGTCGGCTGTTTTTTAGGACAAGCTGCAGTTTTTAATGATATAATTTTTTGGTTCATAGATCTATTTGATCGCTTTTTCCCATTTTATATAAGTTGTGATGTACAAAACTACCCATATTGGGCAATTATTTTATATTTTATTCGGGGTTCACTATGCCAGTTTAACTTTCTTTTATTGAAATTGTTATGAATGCATCAATACCAATACTATTGGTAAGTTTTTTTAAATAATAAGGGACAAAAGGGGAGGAGCTACATTTTTATTACTTTTTTTTACACTTTTTACATTTGCTCTTTCTGAGACATGAACGTCACCAGCTTTGAGCTCTGATAGAACGCACAGCAAGCCTTCAGTATTGCCATATATTCTACAGGCCTAGTAGACCCTACCACTGGCAGGGCATAAATGGCTGACTTGGAGGTCATTGTTAGGCCTCTGGGTGCTATAGCAACCGATCCGAACCTTGTGATGGCATCACCGGGGTCCGATGTGTGCCAGAGGAAGCCTCCTTCCCTGTCAGTCACACTGACTGCGGCATCTAAATGGTTAAACTGACAAGATTGAAACTAGCTCCATTCTTGGCAGTCAGTGCAAAAGCCCATCTGACTGCTGACAGCTCACCTCTGATTATACCACAAATGGCACATGCATGGGAATAAAACCACAGAGACCACATGGTCCATATCTACCATTGTAATATTTCCTTATCATTATTCTTTAAATGGGTCCTATAGACTTTATTAAGTCAGTTCTGGTCTAGGGTTTGTACTAAGTAGGGTCTGATCTGATATTTGTATTCATTCCCTAAAGGGTTTTCTGCTCTTTTTTGACTGATGACCTTTTCCCTAGATAGGTCATCAGTACTGTAGTTGATGGATGGGTATCCGACGATCAGGATCCCTGTCCATCAGCTGATCATCCGGCCCACTGTCCAGTGTAGTAGGCTGGATGTCGTGATCACTGGTCAGAGGAGGAAGTCTGATCTCAGAACATGAAGTGTAGGAGCAGCATGGTGCCATGCCATGGACTACAACCCTTTTACTGGTGATGAACTATCCAGAGGATGGGTCATCATCAGTTAAAAAAGTGCAGAAAACCCCTTTAGTGACGAGGCTCTTTAAAGCCTTAATGATAAACCATTTCCAATTTTTTTCATTGCCCATTCCTAGAGCCATAACATTTACATTTTTCCATCCACATAGCCGTACTAGGGCTTGTTTTTTGCATACATGTATTATATAACTTTTATTAACATTTTTTGGGGGGCGGGTTGAGAAAAAAAAAAGACATTTCGCCATTGTTTTTTGGATTTCACTTTTCAGGGTTCAGCATGCAGAATAAATATTGTGATAGCATTATTCTCTGGGTCCGCACGATTCTGGCAATACAAGAATTGTTTTGTGTTTTGCTATATTTGTACAGTATAAAGTCTTTCACGTTTCTGTTGGCACCTCCCAAGAGCTATAGTGTTTTTATTTTACCACCAACCGAGCTCTATGAGAGCTTATTTTTTTGCAGAGGAGCTTTAGGGCTCAGTCAGACGGCATATTTTGCTGCGCATCTTATTTACATTTGCGATCTGCATCTATTAGAACCAATGCTTTTCAATGGCAGCGGTCACATGTCTGGTTTTTACCAGCGCACAAAAATGTGCAGCGGTAAATCTAGGGCAGCGGATCTTAAAACGCAAATAACTACGGTATTCAGGACTTTTTGGTTGTGAAACTCTTGAATGCTGTCGCATCTAGGGGCTTCACCTGTGGTCAATGGGGCCAGCGGCGGCCCCACTAACATACAGAGAAGCAGTGCACGTTAGTCGCGCATAAACGCAGCCAAGTGCATTTTCTCAGCGTGATGCCCGCTTTAGTCATGCAAATGTTTGTGCATTTGGGTTTTGCGCAAAACAATGCGCAGCAAACAAACGCCCGTCTGACTGAGCCCTCAGTCTTCATTTATCTCATTTTTGGGAAAGATAATCATAATAATAATAATAATCTTTATTTGTATAGCGCCAACTTATTCCGCAGCGCTTTCAGGCATGGATAAATGCAAAACAGTACAACAATTACAATATAAGACACAAATGGGTTGAGGGTGGTACAGGAGGTGCAGGGGGTGGGGAACACAGGCAATAGAAAATTTTATGTGCAGATCATTTATCAGAAGGCAAACGGTGGAGCACCATAGGGAGGGGCGAGGGATTAGGTCAGGAGATTTGGTATGCTTCCCTGAAGAGGTGCGTTTTTAAGGCACGTCTGAAATTTCGTGCATCGGGAATTGTCCGGATGCCTTGGGGTAGAGCATTCCAGAGGATGGGTGCTGCTCTAGTGAAGTCCTGTAGGCGAGCATGAGAGGTTCGTATTACAGGGGTGTTTAGTCTGAGTGTGTTATCTGATCGGAGTAAGCGCGCTGGGTGGTATACTGACAATAGGGAGGCGATGTATGGTGGCGCAGCGCCATGCAGAGCTTTGTGAGTGAGGTATAGCAGTTTAAATTTAGTTCTGCAGTGGATGGGCAGCCAATGCAGCGACTGGCATAATGCAGAGGCGTCTGAATAACGACTGGATAGAAAAATGAGTCTAGCTGCTGCATTTAGTATGGATTGGAGCGGAGCCAGTCTAGTGCGGGGGAGGCCAATGAGTAGCGAGTTGCAGTAGTCAAGCCGGGAGTGGATGACCGCAACCATGAGCGTCTTTAGCGTTTCCGTGGTTAGGAACGGACGTATTTTAGCAATATTTCTGAGGTGCATGTGGCATGTTTGGGCCAGAGATTGGATATGGGGGGCAAAGGAGAGGTCAGAGTCCAGTGTGACCCCAAGGCATCGGGCATGCCGTCGGGGGGTTATGATGGTGCCAGACACTGGAATGGAGATGTTGAGGGGAGGTCGGTTAGAAGGTGGAAAGACAAGGAGGTCAGTTTTAGAGAGGTTTAGTTTGAGGAAAAAGGGAGGACATAGTGTTAGAGACAGCGGACAGACAGTCGGTGATATTTTGGAGGAATGGTCCAGAGATCTCACGAGAGGAGGTGTATAGTTGGGTGTCGTCAGCATAGAGATGGTATTGGAGGCCAAATCTGTGGATAGTTTGTCCAATTGGGGCAGTATAGATAGAGAAAAGAAGGGGACCAAGGACCGAGCCCTGGGGTACCCCGACAGCGAGAGGAAGTGGAGCAGAGATAGAACCAGCAAAGGAAACACTGAAAGAGCGGTCAGAGAGGTAGGAGGAGAACCAGGAGAGAGCAGTATCCTTTAGACCAATAGAGTGGAGCATAGTGAGAAGGAGATTATGGTCGACAGTGTCAATCACTTTTTAATCACTTTTTATTACACTTTTTCTAGAATTTTAATTATTAAAATCTGCAATTCTTCTTTTTTTTCAAACTCTTCACAATATGTCAAACCCTTATATTGTGCAAAAATAATGCCAGTTTCAATAAATCCATGTGAATATTACTTATTGGTGCGAGTCAATATGCAATATGTGTGTCATACTAAATGCATACAAAATGTGGGTGCCAATCATTCAATATGAGGATAGTTGAACATGCCTATAGTATAATTATCACGTCGGTAAGGTACCATGTCATATTAAGTTATTGTACAGTGGAAAAACAAGATCATTTCCCCCATGGCGGCAAGCATAGTTGCGCATACAGCCGGGTGAAACCGCCCTAATAGGGCTTCTCAAATCCAACCCGCAAAGATCAAATAGGCTTGAACATCACAAAGATGCTAATAAAACTCTATAAGACCCTAGGTAATCATGTCATACCCATACCCTCAAGAGAGATCACATTATAAGATCACGGCGTCGGCATTAGGAGTCACTTACATCACACAGTCCAAATTACATAGATACACATCGCCAAAAAACTAATATGCCAAAACATTTAAAGAAGGTCCAGAGATGAGTAAATACAATAAAAGTCATGCAAAACAAGATAATACAAATGGGAGGCTAAGACAGGAGAGAAAAGAAATATTTACTTATAATTTAAACCCCGCCCCCTCCATCACCCCCACCCCCTCCCCACAGAGCAAAGTAGAGTCCAGACATGATCTTAGGCAAAACATCCAAAAGTCCTGAGGACAGTCATAGTGCAAATCTGAACCGTCCAATTTACACCAAGGAATTTTCTTCTGAGCCCATAAAGGTCAAGATCACGAAGTTCCATCAGTCCAACGGACAATCCACCAATGATTCCAAGACATGACAAAGTAGGGCCAGAAAGAACCCAGAACTCCAGCGGTCAAGGAGTATTACCAACGGGATCCCAAAGAGGCAGCCCCCAAATAGGTAACCCGAGGGAAAACACAGAGAGGAGACCTATAACAAAAAATATACAGAAGTGTCAAAACAAATGTATCAAACAAACAATTAAACAAGGAATCCTGTAAATAGGAGATCTTCATGGATCCTTTATGGGCCAACGATTTGTAACCAAAATACCCACCTGGATTCATACTCCTTTATATGGGTCATTATGAATGTAGCAATAGTAAGGGTGTGTGTGTGGGAGGGGGGGCATGGGGGGGTGAGGATGTATGGGCGGGGTCTCACATGGATGGATTCTAATTGTGGAATCCGTGATCGCTCTTAGAACATGCTGAAATAGGATTGCTGAAGTGGGAATATTCTTTTAGGAGATCTGGTCTGTGGTTTCAATTAGTTTAGGGGTCTCAAGGAATTTGTATCTATTTAGGGGGTGTATATTTAAGGGATTTAAGGTGGTCTATATTTGCTTAGGGGGGTGGGCTTGGAATCTGTATATATACATATGCGCTTGTTTTGGAACATTGTGTAGCACAAATACAACTACATGAATATACATATAAATATTTTTATTTTGCCCCCATTTTTTGTTTTGTTATCATTATTTGGACTGTTAACTAATAGAGATGAGCGAGTATACTCGCTAAAGGCAATTGCTCGAGCGAGCATTGCCTTTAGCGAGTATCTCCCCCACTGGAGACTGCAGGTTCGGGTGCCGGCGCGGGGGAGCGGTGAGTAGCGGCTGTCAGCAGGAGGGAGCGGGGGGAAGAGAGGGAGAGAGAGATCTCCCCTCCGTTCCACCCTGCTCTCCCCCACAGGTCCCTGCCCTCTGCCGGCACCCGAACCTGCAGTCTCGAGCGGGGGAGATACTCACTAAAGGCAATGCTCGCTTGAGTAATTGCCTTTAGCGAGTATACTCGCTCATCTATATTAACTAATTATTTTATATTAGTAAATGATACAGAAAAGATTTTTGGAAGCAAAACATATTTCTGAATACAAACTGCCGCAATTTTAGCATACATGGTAGTGTCATGCAGGACTTGACTCATTTTGACAGCAAGCTGTCAAAAAAAGTGATTAACTCACCTAGAAGAGTCGTCCGTGGCCAATCAGAGGCAGTGCTATTACTGAATGACAGCTGAGTACTGCCTCTGATTGGCTGAGCGCTGAGCCAATCAGAGGCAGCACTTTCTGGAGGCGGGGAGAAGAAGACTGCTGGGTCTGGAGAGAAGAGCCAGACGGTTCTTCAAGGTGAGTTAATCTTTTTTTTTTTTAACTTTTTTTGACAGCTTGCTATGATTATCAGGGAAGGGCTAATATTTCAAGTCCTTCCCCAAAAATCATCACTGCAAACCTACTGCTTTCAATGGGGCTGCAGCAGTACTGGCCCCATTGAAAGAAATGGGAAAGCATCACGGACTTCTGCCGCAGCTATGACAGCTGTGGCAGAGGATTCCTTCATCCCTGCGGTCCCCTTGGGGTTGAAGGAATCCCCTGCTATAGCTGTGACAGCTGTGTCAGGGGAGTAGAATGTTCTCCCTATGTTTTCGATGGGGCTAGCGCTGCTGCCACTGGCCCCATTGAAAACAATAAGCGATATCTCAGATTCTTCTTTGCGACGCGAGATTACAGTGAAAACATCGTAAATGAGAATGAAACCATTGAAAATCATTGGTTTCATTATCCTTCGTTTTCACACTCTCTTACATCGCAAGGCTATTGCATAGCAAGTGGGTGCCCCCCCTACGGGTGCCAACAGTCATGCCATAGCGGCTGCAGAATCTCAGCAGTATATTTTACTTTAGGGCTCCTACCCTCTGGAGTTTTTTAACGCTGCGATATCGTTGCGTTTTCTAATGCGATTGTCAATGGGACTTTCTAATGTTAAAAACGCATCACAAGTTTGTGCTTTGTGATTTTTGTGCGATGCGTTTTTAACATTAGAAAGTCCCATTGACAATCGCATTAGAAAACGCAGCGATATCGCAGTGTTATAAAACCGCAGGTGGGTGGGCGCCTTTACAACGCAAATGATGTGGAAGAAATTCAAAAATCTCATCCATATGAAATAGACAATATCCACACAGAATCTGCAGAGTATTTGAAATACATGCCGGCTCTAAATCCAAAGTCCGTCTAGGCTGCTGGTTGTGATGGCGGATTTCAACCTTTGAAATATAAAGGCCAGTAGAGAATCTGCATTAAAAACCTGGATCAGAAAGCCTGCAGCAAAAATGGAGTAAGTGCAGACCCCCTTAGGGCTTTTACCCACTAGCGGTTTTTTAACGCTGCGATATCACTGCATTTTTTTTACTGCACTGTTAATGGGACTTTCCAATGTTAAAATTGCGTCGCACAAAAATCGCAGAAGCGCAAACTTGCGATTTTTGTGCGATGCAATTTTAACATTAAAAAGTCATATTGACATTTTCAGTAAAAAAAACAGCGATATTGCAGTGTTAAAAAAACGCTAGTGGGTAAAAGCCCTTAAAGAGGTACTAAAGGTATGACCCGTCACTAGGGTACACTAACTTACTGATCATACACGGCACTGAGAAAGCTATATAAGAACAATAAGACAAATGAAACAGAGGAAGTGTATGAGGATTTCTTTTTGGGTGAGCGTGGCTGTCATTTCAGTCCATATCAAGCACAGCGCCATACTTTGTTTATTGGCTTTTATTGGTATTGCAGCTTAGTCCCATTCCATTAAATGGGACTGATTTGCTCTTAGGCCATGTGACCGATAAAGATAATATCACTGGCCGGGGAAGAGGCTGCAGCGCTTACCCGAGTGCATGCCCTCTTCAATCAACTGATTGGTGGAGAGTCCAAGCAACAGACCCCACTGATCTGATATTGATAACCTGTCCTGGGGATAGTTCATCAATATTGTTGTCCTGGAAAAGCAGTTTAAATGTGTTGCCCCATTTGGAAAATGCCTCAATCTTCATGACTCAATCAACATCGTTGTTCTTGAGTTTGCCTGGGTGCCAGGCACTACAACATCATCTCTGCATGGACACATGAGTGGCTGTAATAAGCATCCTCCGGCAGTATCAGCTGGCCATTGGCGCAGAAAGGTTCTACATACGAAATGTCCAGACAGGTGAATGTAGGCTGCAGAATCTTAGGGCTCAAACAGACGAGCGTGACGGCCGCAAAACCTGAAGAAACGTAACCATTCATTTCAATAGTTTAGTTTTAATTAGCGTGATTCTCGACGATATTACTACATACGAGAACAGATAGGTCTTGCCCGATCTTTCTCACACATAAGGTCTGTCCTATGTTTTCTCACATGTAGAAAAACTATCTTTCAGCTTTTTTTTTTTAACCGTGCGCAATAGCACGAAATTTAAAGGGTAAAGTAGAAAACTTTTCACTGGTTCATGGGTAAAGACTCTCCGTAGCGGCGAGCGTATTTCTGCATGCGCCTGTGTGTTTAAGCCCTCAGAAGCAGTAGCTGATATTTTTGTCCAGCACAATATGTCTAACCTGTCCGAAGCTACCCCGGCCGAGCACATGATGGAAAGTGAGTCTACTGATGTCATCCGAGGTTGTGCCGCCGGGGTGGGATGGCCGAGCACCGATGTCTCCTACAAGGAAGAGAAAAGGGAGACATGAAGATTAATGGAAAATTTGCCATACAAGAGTCACGATGAGGAGAATTTGGGGGGAAATTTGCAGGTAGCTACAATAATAATATTACTGATGTAGAAGCATTGTAAACCCAGATTATTGGATAAAGGGCCAGTTCAAGGGCTTATTCAGATGTCTGTATATCGCCCCGGTTTTCATGTCTGGCGAATATACACTGACCCTTTCTCCAGGGGTAGGAGGCGAGCCAGGAGCAATGCACTGAGCTCCCGCCCCCTTTCCACCCTCTTTCCACCCCTCTCCACTATTTGCAATGGGAGGGGGCGGGACGGGGTGGAACTTATCTCTGCCCCGTCCAGCCCTCCCGTTGCAAACAGTGGCGAGGGGCGGAGAGGGGGGGAGCTCAGTGCACTCTGCCTCCTCCCCCTGCAGACAGGGACAGCGTATATCGATTCGAGCGTAAAAACCTGGCCGATATACGGACGTCTGAATACGCCCTTAGGTTTATACTGAAAAATGTTGGATAAAATGCATAATACATTTTACTGATAAGGACGCATACTTTGTTCCACAGGTCTTTCTCTTTTACATTTGATGACTCCTTAACCCTTAAAAATCCTTAAATATGCCATGCAATCATGAAGGGTGTATAAAGCGGGATCAGAAGCCGAGTGTGCGCCATATCTACCAGCTATCAGCTGTTTTAGACAGGTGTCAACCATCACCAACTGTTTAGACCCACACTCAACTTTGATTGCAGCATCTAAATAGTTAATTACCAAAGCTGACCATACACCTAAACAGTCAGCCAAAAGAAAGCCACCCTATCGTCTCCCCACCCCATAGAATGCAATCATTGGTACCAATGGGCTAGCATTGCAACATGGAGACAGTTACTCTATACTGCAATACTGAAGTGATCATAAGTTCAAGTATCCTGTGGGACTATATGAAATATAGAAAAGGGTTTGATAACATTTTTAAAACAGTAAAAACAAGTGAAGGTTCAGAAAAAACTCTTTTTTTAATTTTTCCAATAAAAATCTAATCTAAATAATAAAAAACAAACAGATTTTTGGTATCGCTGGGTTTGTAAAATACCGAACTATTAAAATATTGCAGTATTTGTCCTGGTGAACACTGTAAAAAAAAAAGTACAGAATGACAGATTTTTTTTTTTGTTACTTCGGCTCCCCCAAACTCCCCTCACGGCTTCATATGAGTGGAGTTTTCAGTAGGGACCATTGCCATGAATATATTCTCCCCATACTCATCAGACATGTAATATCTTCTGGCTCCACTGATACTGAAAACAAGCACAACATTTTGGGGGAATTTCCTGAAGACTGGCATCTTCTGCCCATCTTATGCCATCTTTAGCAGCAGTAAGCTGTAAAAAGATGTACCAGATTTATTAGTAAGTGAACGCGTCTTAATAACTTTGGTCCATCTTTGACTGTTCGTGAACCAGAAATGCAAATTAAATTATTCTCCACCGCTAAACCAAGGTGCCGTTTTTGCTTTCCCCATTTAAAAAATGCCAAAAGTGCAACTGTGTATCAAAAGCCTGTAACTGGCAAATGTATCAAATAGTAAATGGACAGGGTTATAGATAGGAAAAGCCAGTCTATAAGTAACAGTGTGGTAAAGCAGCTTCCCCTTGTAGTTAGGTGTGTCTGTGTATGTGCATCTATAGGTATTATGGCTCTCCATGCCCCCCAATCTGTATTCCTCTACCTGAGTCCCGGGGGTCTTCTTTCTTTTCCTCTTCTTTCTTGATTTCAGGGTTCTCCTCCTCACTTGAGTCCAAGATAAGGATCACCTCCGCTTCTCCACATCCTCCACCTCTCTGGTCTCCATGATGTTTCTCCTGCCAGATGTTCTGTCCTGAGCCAATCCTCCTCTTCCTCCCATGGCTCTTCTTCAGAGACGTCTCCTCATCTTCCGATGAATCAATGACGTCTCTTCTCCGCTTCTCTCCTCTTACAATCTCCTCCATTTTTGATCGCTGCTGCATAAAGCTGCTGTGCATCCAGTCTCTGACTACTGTCACCTGGACTGCCAACTGCCACTCAAGATTCAAACTGCCCGCATGCCGCTGGTCATGTGACTGATAACTGACCAATAGCATTCACTTATATGTGCTATATACTGTATACATGAGCCATCATTTCTGCTCTACAGGAATTATAAACAGTCTTCATGTATTAATATAAACTTTATGGTCTTCATTTGTATTTCTCCATCCATTTGGTCTTCATTTCTATTTCATTATTGATTAAATCAGCTGGTGTTAGCAGAGACAAAACGAGTTGTTCATTCTTCTGCCCATCTTACTTACCTCTGATAAGACAACAAAATGACAAACATTTCAGTAAAAAAAGTATAAAAAATAGCTCTATATGTGATGAAAAAAAATGCTGCAAAAACAGGCCAGAAAACAAAATAGGGCCATAAAACCGCCACATGGGTAAAATCGCTTAGATGTGATTGGTCCTTTAGAGTAGGGGTGTAAAACTCATTTTCACCAAGGGCCACATCTGCCATAGGGCTTTTACCGACTAGCGTTTTCTTAACACTGTGATATCACTGCATTCTTTTTACTGCACATGTCAACGGGACTTTCTAATGTTAAAATCGCACAAAAATCGCAATTTTGCGCTTCTGCGTTTTTTGTGTAATGCGATTTTAACATTAAAAAGTCCCATTGACATTTGCAGTAAAGAAAATGCAGTGATATCGCAGCGTTAAGAAAACCCTAGTGGGTAAAAGCCCTTCTGGTGACCTTCAAAGGGCCGATAGTAATTGTAAGACAGTATAGTGAGGGCCTGTTCACACAAATTTTATATTTGTCTTTTTTTGCAATTATTTGCTTTTATATTTGTGCCAAAAACACAAATGTTCCAGATCTTTGAATGCAGTGACACCATTTTTAAATAGTTTTTATTGAGCAAAAGTAATAAAATGTTACAAGTCTATATAAATTGGATACAAATGTAATCCTACTGACCACAGGATGCAGCGAAGATGTCATTTATGCCAGCATCATATAAGCGTATCTGCATGAATGTAGGTAGCACTGTAGTGTTTTTACAGAATTATAGATGCTTCTTTGTGCCCACGTTGGGGTATTTTAGTGTGCTTTTTGAAGGGCATGCTCATTTGCATGCATTAAAAATAAAATGCACTGATTCAGGGCCTAGTCACACGGGCGCATCTGCACGCTGATGTGCCCGTGTTCCTGCAGGATAAGATGGCCGCACTGCAGGTACAGACGATTCTCCACACCGCCAGAAGAAAGAACCCATGACCGGCTCCATTGGCGCTCCGTCTCTTTCTCGTCATGTAAAACACATTGATAGAGATTAAAGTAAAATATAAAAGAATATTACGGAGGTCGTGAAGCTCCTCTATGGGTCGATTGGAAAAAAATGTACTTGTTTTTTTGACTTAGACTGTAGAGCCCGTGGTCATTTTGAGACCAGTTACCTATTATTCATTACTCTTAGGGCTCCTTCACAAGGGCGCTGTAATTTTCGGCCATCCACATCAGAGCTGCATCTCCCGTTTTTGCGCCCGTTAAGACGGACAGAATACTGTCTGGAAGGGGGAGAGAGTTTTAGCTTTGCTGAACTGCCTCCCCCTTCCCTCCCCCTCTCCACCCCTTGTCTTCTCTCGACAAAGGGAGCGGGTGGGAGCTAGTGTGTTAAACTCTGCCCTGCTCCCTCCCTTTGCCAGCAGCCGACGACGGGGCAGTGACAGAGAGGGAAGGGGGAGGGAATTTAGCAGATATGCTGCTTAACTCCCTCCCACCTCCCTTCTCCGGCAGCAATCATAGTCACCCCTGGAGTCTATGGGACCGACGAGTGTATTCCGGGTGGACGATAGGTCCAGACCGATCTTTTCTGGCCAGCCGTTTTTATGCACTAAAAAATCGCTCCCCTGAACGGATGTATTGGAATCCAATGCATCAGATGGTCGCGGTTTTATGGAGGAGTACTAGATACAAATATGGACTGTCTGCTAGACCCTCTCCTACACTCCTGATTACTCCTAACCCTAAATTCCCTCCGAGTCGTGACTTCTCTTTATTCACCTGGTGGAATTCTAACCAGCTAACCATTTAACCCCTTGAGTGGCACGCCCGGAAATTTTCCGGGACGAGCTCCACTGCTCATAGTGACATAGCCCGGAAGATTTCCGGGCTATGTATCACTATGGGAGCTGCAGAGCACAATGCCACAAGCTGTGACATTGTGCTCTGCCTGCACAGACCCACACAGAGCAGTGCAAGGGCTTTGAAAAACCAGCAGAAGATATTGTATGCCGCAAAATGATTAATGAGGCGGCGTGGGACTGGGGGCTGGGGGGGGGGGGAATTAAGTAAGTTTGAATAGCGAGCGGTTAGGGGGAAGGGGCAGAGTTATAGACAGGAAGAGAAGGGAGTGGGGAGCGGGAAAGTCAGTGCGAGTGGAGCTAGCGAGAGAGAAGGAGGGAAAGAGAAGACGGATTACAAAGCAAAGGAAATTGTTAAAAGAGCGGTGGAGCGGATTGAGTAAGCGGCGGGTTAAAAGAGGAGGAAAGACCAGGAGTATCGGGTGGAAGAAGAGGCCGGGGAAAGGGAAGAAAGAGCGGGACTATCGGGTGGAAGAGGCGTGCAGCGGAGGAAGAGGATCGTGTGAGCGCCAGCACAGAGGAAAAGGCATCGGAGGATTACAATTATGGAGGACTTACACGGGATGATAAGAGAGGCGGTGAAGAAGGACGGGACCCGTTGGCTCGAGGAGCTGCTGGCGACATGCAGGACACCCACGGAGCAGACAACGACTGCCGGGCAGGAGGAGCAACACTAAGCAGCGGGGGAGGACGTCGGTATCCAGGAAGAGGCTCCGCGGGGTCGGCCGCGGCGAAGGAAGCAGCCTCCGGCAAGGCTCAGCCCGAGCCCAGCGAGAAAAAGAGGAGGACTAAGGGACAGCCGCGCCAGCGATCGCCCGAGAGGGTCTGGAAGCCCTAGCGGAGGAGGGGCGCCGGTACTTCGGCGCGCGGCGGGGAGACCGGCAGCACAAGCTCTACGGTCAGCAATTTTCGGGGGTCCAGAAAGCGGAGGACACTGTTCGGCAGCCGGGGCAGGCTCTGGACGTATGCAGGAGCGCGCATCCGGGCGCAGGACTACAGTGGCAGCGAGAGGTGAGCTCAGGCAGAGCGGAGAGAGGCAGGGGAGCACGCGGTTAGGCCGCCCGTCCTCACAAGATGGCGGCACAGCACGTGGGGGGGGCAGCGCTGGAGGTGCGCAGCAGCTTAGCCACGTGCAGCAAGAGTGGAGAAGGGAGGGGCAGCGAGAGGGGGAAGAGAAAAGTTGCTAGCAGGGCCACATACAACCCCCCATCACATAGTCCAGAGAGCTACAGCAGTGGGTCTGGCACCAGCAGGGGGGGGGGGAGCAGTTTGGGGGAGCCCATAGGGGAACTAGCCAGTTCAGGAGAAGAAGGTCACATAGTTTTGGAAAGGGGGGCAAGGAGGCGACAGTACATTCCCGCCTGCAGGCCTATTAGTCGCACTCAGCAACAGCCCCCCCGACACGTATTAATCCCTCCGCAGAGTATGGCCGTAGCGGGGCCGCAGCAGTTGGGCCAGTCAACATACAATGACCCATATGAGCCACCAGGTTCTTACCGGCGATGTTATATTAACCCCCGATACATTGCCCCACCAGCCGAATACTCAGACTACCCCCACTCACAAACCCAGGCCCCTCGCAGGAGTTCCAAGAGGCAGGGCCAGGGGGCTAGACAGAGGCAGAAGGCGCGAGCCAGGCAGGAGAGGCAGGAGCGGTTAGAACGGGAGCAAGCGCAGCAGCCAAGATTTGCGCGCGGCAGCAGTGGTAGGGCGCGCGAATCAAGTACCAGCAGCGGGCAAGAGGAACCGCAGCGATTCGTGGAACAGCCACGGCGGTCGGACCCGCAGTCATCCCTCTATCGTGAGGACCGGGAACGTCGAAGTTGGCAGGACCACGCGCAGAGTCGTTTAAGACGGGACCAGCCTGGCATGTCGCAGTCCGAAAGTAGAGGAAGGGCTCTGTATCCAACATGTCAGCAGCCCACGCACGAGTCGGTCAGGAGCCGCGGGAGCGGTACAGCGGGGACATCACCCTTGGCAACGCCGGAGATCGGTCCAGCTGGTGAGTCCGAAATATATGATGTTTTAAACTGTGTGATGGATCCCGCAAAGGTTGCGGAGAAAAGTGATGTGGTAACGTTGTTGCGGTCGCTGCTGAGCAGGATTGAACCTAAAGAAGGGCTTTTAGTGTCCTGTGTGGCTCCAGGGGGTTCAGGCCCGCCTGTGGGTAATACCGGTGTTAGCTCAGCAGCCGGTGCGGATGTTGATCCGTCAGTTGGTTTGCAATATGGTGATTCTTTATATTGTGGTGTCGCCCCGCTGGGGGTTGGTTTGACAGATGACGTGGTGGAAAAAATTGTCTGACCCCCACGGTGGCCTCAGTAGTAATAGTGACCCCCACGGTGGCCTCAGTAGTAATATTGGCCCCAGTAGTAATAGTGACACCCACAGTGATCTCATCAGTAGTAATATATATTGGCCTCAGTAGTAATAATGCCCCCCCCCCCCCCCCCCATCGGCCTCAGTAGTAATAGTGAACACCCACAGTGGCCTCAGTAGTAATTGTGACACATACCCCCCCGCAACACCCCCCCCCCCCCCCCCACAGTGGCCTCAGTAGTAATTTCTGCAGAACCAAGGAGCAGAGGAGGAGGATTCTGGGTGCACACACTGCCATCAATTTGTGCACCCGTAACCATGCTGCTGAGTGATTAGAAGCTAGGGAGCCACGGCACCCCTGCTGGTAATCACTGTCATGGTGACCAAACGTTGGCACGTGTGCCCACAGAGAGGGCTCTGTCTGCCCCCTTTGGCACACATGCCATAGGTTCACCACCATGGATATAGGGGGTCCAAGTTGAATAGGACCAAGCAAGTTCTGTTTGTTCTGGACCAATAATAAGCTCTTTGCATGTATAATACAGGGGTACTATAAAAGGAATACTTTCAACATTTTATAGAAGCCACGTTTTTATTGATAAAGCTGAAAAACTCACGTTTTTGTTTAGAATGTCTTTATTGGCTATGGGCATCTTTTTTTGTGGGATGGTGTGCAGTTTTTTGTTTTCACTTAAATGGACATTTTTTTGGTAGTGTTTCTCTTCTGCAGCTCCTACTTATCACTGTACAGAGGGTCCCCTACTTGGTTCAGTTCCAGGAACCTGTTCGCAAGTACATTTGTTCGTATGTCCGAACAAATGGTTGTATGGAGGGGATCGCGGGTGGATCCCACTCCATATAATGTCAGGTGCCGGCTGTTCTTACAGCGGACACCCGGCGGCAGCAGTTCCGATGAGCTGCACCGCTCGTTAACTGTTAACACTTTAAATACCGCTGTCAGAGCGGTATTTAAAGTGTTAACGCCGGATGTTCAGGGGGCCTGTGCAGTGTCCCGCAATAGATCGCAGGATGCTGTGCGGTTGCTAGGCAGCCGGGGGCCTTCTGAAAGGCCCCAGGGCTGCCTATATAGAGTGCCTATCAAGTGCACAGCTTGATAGGCGCTTTGCATAGGCAGCCCTAGGGCCTTTTAGAAGGCCTCCGGCTGCCTAGCAACCGCACAGTGTCCCGCAATCTGACCGGACAGCCTTCCTGCAGTTCAAGGAGCAGCTTGTTAAGCGCCTTCTCTATGAGTTCGTAGCACCTCAGCAAGATTACGAAGCCTCACAGTGCGCCACTTTACACCCCATTCCTGCCACTAAGGTCAAAAAATTCTCCCCAAAAAGCATGAGTGGAGGGGGAGACCTAACTTTATTGCCCCATGTACCCATCCCAACCAGCCCCCGTAATTATCCCTGTCTTCAGAAATACCACACAGTTCAATTAATGGAACTGGAATTTATTCAGTTGTGCCTTGCAATCCAACGGATGTTCCCTCCATTATAGGCCTAGCGATGTGTCCTGTAAGTAGATTAGGGCCACAAGTGGGAATGTTCCTAAACACGGGACAGACGGTGATATCTATTTTGGGGTGAATGTCTTCATTCCTATGTACACTGTACAAAAAAACCTGTTTTTAAATTGACACAATTGCCAAAAAAATGAAAATTGTAATTTTTTTCCTACTGCTTTGCTTTGAATTATTCAAAAATTGAAGAGTTAAAATACACCGTACATGCCTAGATGAATTTGGTAAGGGGTCTAGCTTTCAAAATGGGGTCATTTGTGGGGGTTCTCTATGGTTTTGGCCGCTCAATGGCTCTACAAATGAGCAATGGGGCCTGGAATTTATTCAGTTGTACCCTGAAATCCAATGGGTGCTCCTTCCATTATAGGCCTAGCCCTGTGTCCTGTAAGTAGATTGGGGCCACAATGGGTATGTTTCTAAACACAGGACAAACAGGGGTATCCATTTTGGGGTGAAAGTCTTCATTTATATGTGTGCTGTACAAAAAAAAAACTGTTTTTAAATTGACACAATTGCCAAAAAAAATGAAAATCGTAATTTTTCTTACTGCTTTGCTTAGATTTATTCAAAAATTGTAGAGTTAAAATGGTCAGTACACCCCTAGACAAATTTGTTAAGGGGTCTAGTTCTCAAAATGGGGTCACTTGTAGGGGTTCTCTATGGTTTTGGTCGCTCAATGGCTCTATAAGTGGGCAATGGGGCCTAAAACGCCTTCGAGCAAAATTTCTGTTCTAAAAGCCACCGGCTGCTCCTTTCATTTTGGGCCCCGTTGTGCATACAGACATAAGATTAGGGCCACAACGGGTATGTTTCTGAACACCGGACAAACAGGGGTATGCATTTTGGGGTGTCAATCCTCATTTTAATTTGCACTATAGGAAAAAAATATGTCTTTAAAATGACAAATTTGCCAAAAATATAAAATTTTATTTTTTCTCCTCTAAATTGAATTAATTCCTGAAAAAAACTGTGGGGGTCAAAATACTCATGACCCCCCTCAGTGAATACACTAAGGGGGTAGTTCTTAAAATAGGATCATTTGGGGGGGTATCTATCATTCTGACACCCATGAGCAATCTTGGCTTGGTGTAAGAAAACAAATAGAGATGAGCGAGCGTACTCGGAAAAGCACTACTCGCTCGAGTAATTTGCTTTATCCGAGTATCGCTGTGCTCGTCCCTGAAGATTCGGGTGCCGGCACGGAGCGGGGAGCTGCAGGGGAGAGCGGGGAGGAACGGAGGTAAGATCTTTCTCTCCCTCTCTCCCGCCCGCTCTCCCCTGCTCCCCGCTGCGACTCACCTGTCAGCCACAGCGGCACCCGAATCTTCAGACCCGAGCACAGCGATACTCGGATAAAGCACATTACTCGAGCAAGTAGTGCTTTTCCGAGTACGCTCGCTCATCTCTAAAAACAAAGTGTTCCTCAAAATGCTGAAAAGTAATGTTAAATTTGTACGTCTCCTAAATGCTTAAAAAAACACAAATGTTTTTCAAATGTGCATTCAGAATGAAGCAAACAGATGGAAATATATATATTAGCAAAAATGTGTACAGTATGTTTGCACATATTTGATATATCACAATTGAAAATGTGAAAAAATGACAATCTTTTCAAAATTTTCCCAATATTGGCGCTTTTAATAAATATACACAAATTCTATCGGACTATTTCCCCACCTAAATGAAGTACAACTTGTGGCGAAAAACCGGTGTCAGAATCACTTGGATATACAAAACCTTTACGGAGCTATTCTACGTTAAAGTGACACATGTCAGATTTCCAAAATTTGGCCTGGTCATTAAGGCGCAAACAGGCTTGGTCACTAAGGGGTTAAATCAAGTTTTTATGTTAAACATTAGAGATGAGCGAGCGTACTCGGAAAAGCACTACTCGCTCGAGTAATTTGCTTTATCCGAGTATCGCTGTGCTCGTCCCTGAAGATTCGGGTGCCGGCACGGAGCGGGGAGCTGCAGGGGAGAGCGGGGAGGAACGGAGGTAAGATCTTTCTTTCCCTCTCTCCCGCCCGCTCTCCCCTGCTCCCCGCTGCGACTCACCTGTCAGCCGCAGCGGCACCCGAATCTCCAGGGACGAGCACAGCGATACTCGGATAAAGCAAATTCCTCGAGCGAGTAGTGCTTTTCCGAGTACGCTCGCTCATCTCTATTAAACATATTTTAAAGTCTTTTTGATTATTTTTTGTTTTAATTTTCAATTTTAAAGTCTATTTTTAGAGATGAGCGAGCACCAAAATGCTCGGATGCTCGTTACTCGGGACGAAATTTTCGCGATGCTCGAGGGTTCGTTTCGAGTAACGAACCCCATTGAAGTCAATGGGCGACTCGAGCATTTTTGTATATCGCCGATGCTCACTAAGGTTTCCATTTGTGAAAATCTGGGCAATTCAAGAAAGTGATGGGAATGACACAGCAACGGATAGGGCAGGCGAGGGGCTACATGTTGGGCTGCATCTCAAGTTCCCAGGTCCCACTATTAAGCCACAATAGCGGCAAGAGTGGGCTCCCCCCCTCCCAACAATTTTTACTTCTGAAAAGCCCTCATTAGCAATGCATACCTTAGCTAAGCACCACACTACCTCCAACAAAGCACGATCACTGCCTGCATGACACTCCGCTGCCACTTCTCCTGGGTTACATGCTGCCCAACCCCGCCCCCCGCACGACCCAGTGTCCACAGCGCACACCAAATTGTCCCTGCGCAGCCTTCAGCTGCCCTCATGCCACACGCTGGCCTCATGCCACACCACCCTCATGTCTATTTATAAGTGCGTCTGCCATGAAGAGGAGCCGCAGGCACACACTGCAGAGGGTTGGCACGGCTAGGCAGCGACCCTCTTTAAAAGGGGCGGGGTGATAGCCCACAATGCTGTACAGAAGCAATGAGAAATATAATCCTGTGCCCCCGCCATCAGGAGCTGCACACGTGGGCATAGCAATGGGGAACCTATGTGCCACACACTATTCATTCTGTCAAGGTGTCTGCATGCCCCAGTCAGACCGCGGTTTTTTATAAATAGTCACAGGCAGGTACAACTGGGAATCCCCAACTCCACAATGGGAATTCCGTGTGCACCCACAGAATGGGTGGCTCCCTGGAACCCACCGGCTGTACATAAATGTATCCCATTGCAGTGCCCTGGACAGCAGAGCTAACGTCAGATTAAATGCAGGTGGGCTTCGGCCCACACTGCATGCCCCAACCTGACCGGGCTTTTTAATTCATAGACACAGGCAGGTACAACTCCCTTTTGTGAAGTCCCTGTGGACCGACAGCATGGGTGGGTGCCAGGAAGCCACCGGCGGCACATAAATATATCCCATAGCATTGCCCATCACAGCTGAGGTAATGTCATGTTTAATGCAGGTGGGCTTCGGCCCACACTGCATGCCCCAGTCAGACTGGGGTTCTTTAGAAGTGGACACATGTAGTTACAACTCCGTGTGGACCGACAGCATGGGTGGCTCCCTGGAACCCACCGGCGGTACATAAATATATCCCATTGCAGTGCCCAGCACAGCTGATGTAACGTCAGCTGTAATGCAGGTGGGCAAAAAATTAATTGGATTACACTGTAGGCGAGGGCCCCAAAAAATTGGTGTACCAACAGTACTAATGTACCTCAGAAAAATTGCCCATGCCCAACCAAGAGGGCAGGTGAAACCCATTAATCACTTTGGTTAATGTGGCTTAATTTGTAACTAGGCCTGGAGGCAGCCCAGTTAAAATAAAAATTGGTTCAGGTGCAAGTTTCAACGCTTTAATGAGCATTGAAACGTATAAAAATTGTTTACAAAAATTATATGACTGAGCCTTGTGGGCCTAAGAAAAATTGCCCGTTCGGCGTGATTACGTCAGGTTTCAGGAGGAGGAGGATGAATATTATACACAGATTGATGAAGCAAAAATGTCCCCGTTTTTGATGGTGATAGAGAACGATGCTTCCATCCGCGGGTGCAGCCTACGTATTGCTTAGGTATCGCTGCTGTCCGCTAGTGGAGAAGAGAAGTCTGGGGAAATCCAGGCTTTGTTCATCTTGATGAGTGTAAGCCTGTTGGCACTGTCGGTTGACAGGTGGGTACGCTTATCCGTGATGATTCCCCCAGCCACACTAAACACACTCTCTGACAAGACGCTAGCCGCAGGACAAGCAAGCACCTCCAGGGCATACAGCGCGAGTTCAGGCCACGTGTCCAGCTTCGACATCCAATAGTTGTAGGGGGCAGAGGCGTCACGGAGGACGGTCATGCGATCGGCTACGTACTCCCTCACCATCCTTTTACAGTGCTCCCGCTGACTCAGCCTTGACTGGGGAGCGGTGACACAGTCTTGCTGGGGAGCCAGAAAGCTGTCAAAGGCCTTAGAGAGTGTTCCCCTGCCTGTGCTGTACATGCTGCCTGATCTCCGCGCCTCCCCTGCTACCTGGCCCTCGGAACTGCGCCTTCTGCCACTAGCGCTGTCGGATGGGAATTTTACCATCAACTTGTCCGCCAGGGTCCTGTGGTATAGCATCACTCTCGAACCCCTTTCCTCTTCGGGTATCAGAGTGGAAACGTTCTCCTTATACCGTGGGTCGAGCAATGTGTACACCCAGTAATCCGTTGTGGCCAGAATGCGTGTAACGCGAGGGTCACGAGAAAGGCATCCTAACATGAAGTCCGCCATGTGTGCCAGAGTACCTGTACGCAACACATGGCTGTCCTCACTAGGAAGATCACTTTCAGGATCCTCCTCCTCCTCAGGCCATACACGCTGAAAGGATGACAGGCAAGCAGCATGGGTACCCTCAGCAGTGGGCCAAGCTGTCTCTTCCCCCTCCTCCTCATCCTCCTCATGCTCCTCCTCCTCCTCCTCAACGCGCTGAGAAATAGACAGGAGGGTGCTCTGACTATCCAGCGACATACTGTCTTCCCCCGGCTCTGTTTCCAAGTGCAAAGCGTCTGCCTTTATGCTTTGCAGGGAACTTCTCAAGAGGCATAGCAGAGGAATGGTGACGCTAATGATTGCAGCATCGCCGCTCACCATCTGGGTAGACTCCTCAAAGTTTCCAAGGACCTGGCAGATGTCTGCCAACGAGGCCCACTCTTCTGTAAAGAATTGAGGAGGCTGACTCCCACTGCGCCGCCCATGTTGGAGTTGGTATTCCACTATAGCTCTACGCTGCTCATAGAGCCTGACCAACATGTGGAGCGTAGAGTTCCACCGTGTGGGCACGTCGCACAGCAGTCGGTGCACTGGCAGATGAAACCGATGTTGCAGGGTGAGCAGGGTGGCAGCGTCCGTGTGGGACTTGCGGAAATGTGCGCAGAGCCGGCGCACCTTTCCGAGCAGGTCTGACAAGCGTGGGTAGCTTTTCAGAAAGCGCTGAACCACCAAATTAAAGACGTGGGCCAGGCATGGCACGTGCGTGAGGCTGCCGAGCTGCAGAGCCGCCACCAGGTTACGGCCGTTGTCACACACGACCATGCCCGGTTGGAGGCTCAGCGGCGCAAGCCAGCGGTCGGTCTGCTCTGTCAGACCCTGCAGCAGTTCGTGGGCCGTGTGCCTCTTCTCTCCTAAGCTGAGTAGTTTCAGCACGGTCTGCTGACGCTTGCCCACCGCTGTGCTGCCACGCCGCGCGACACCGACTGCTGGCGACGTGCTGCTGCTGACACATCTTGATTGCGAGACAGAGGTTGCGGAGGAGGAGGAGGAGGAGGAGGGTGGTTTAGTGGAGGAAGCATACACCGCTGCAGATACCACCACCAAGCTGGGGCCCGCAATTCTGGGGGTGGGTAGGACGTGAGCGGTCCCAGGCTCTGACTCTGTCCCAGCCTCCACTAAATTCACCCAATGTGCCGTCAGGGAGATATAGTGGCCCTGCCCGCCTGTGCTTGTCCACGTGTCTTTTGTTAAGTGGACCTTGGCAGTAACCGCGTTGGTGAGGGCGCGTACAATGTTGCGGGAGACGTGGTCATGCAGGGCTGGGACGGCACATCGGGAAAAGTAGTGGCGACTGGGAACTGAGTAGCGCGGGGCCGCCACCGCCATCATACTTTTGAAAGCCTCCGTTTCCACAATCCTATACGGCAGCATCTCCAGGCTGATAAATTTGGCTATGTGCACGTTTAACGCTTGAGAGTGCGGGTGCATGGCGGCGTACTTGCGCTAGCGACATCTGGACGGTGCGCTGTGAGACATTGCTGGATGGGGCCGAGCACAGCGGAGGTGAGGGTGTGGGTGCAGGCCAGGAGACGGTAGTGCCTGTGTCCTGAATCTCAGTGGCAGGTTGGGGCACAGGGGGAGAGGCAGCGGTGCAAACCGGAGGCGGTGAACGGCCTTCGTCCCACCTTGTGGGGTGCTTGGCCATCATATGTCTGCGTATGCTGGTGGTGGTGAGGCTGGTGGTGGTTGCTCCCCGGCTGATCTTGGCGCGACACAGGTTGCACACCACTGTTCGTCGGTTGTCTGCACTCTCAGTGAAAAACTGCCAGACCTTTGAGCACCTCGGCCTCTGCAGGGTGGCATGGCGCGAGGGGGCGCTTTGGGAAACAGTTGGTGGATTATTCGGTCTGGCCCTGCCTCTACCCCTGGACACCGCACTGCCTCTTGCAACCTGCTCTGCTGCTGCCCTTGCCTCCCCCTCTGAAGACCTGTCCTCAGTAGGCGTAGCAAACCAGCTGGGGTCAGTCACCTCATCGTCCTGCTGCTCTTCCTCCGAATCCTCTGTGTGCTCCTCCCTCAGACTTACTGCCCTTACTACTACCTCACTGATAGACAACTGTGTCTCATTGTCATCGTACTCCTCACCCACTGAAAGGTCTTGAGACAGTTGCCGGAAGTCCCCAGCCTCATCCCCCGGACCCCGGGAACTTTCAAAAGGTTGGGCATCGGGCACGACAAACTCCTCCAGTGGGAGAGGATTCGGAACCCTTGCTGCCCATTCTGGGCAGGGGCCCGAGAACTGTTCCTGGGAGTATGCCTGCTCCTCAGAATGTGTCATTGTAATGGAGTGAGGAGGCTGAGAGGAAGGAGGAGCAGCAGCCAGAGGATTCAGAGTTGCAGCAGTGGACGGCGCAGAACTCTGGGTGTTCGATAGATTGCTGGATGCACTTTCTGCCATCCACGACAGGACCTGCTCACACTGCTCATTTTCTAATAAAGATCTACCGCGTGGACCCATGACCCGGGTATAACGGAGTCGTATGCTGCTATGACCTACCCCTTTAAAATCCCCCTCCCCACCTACCATTACCCGAACAGACCACGGACACCATCTGTTGGATAAAATTTGGCCACAGCAGCCAATTTATTAAAACAAACAACATTAACATACAATTTTAAACGCATTTCCTTTCAAATATATCATACACCATTATAACCTCCTAACCATTGTAAACAATCCCTAATGAAAAACCTGCGAAGAGGACCTTGGAGCCCCTCCTACTTCTAAAAATATCCTGTCGCCTCAAACCAACAAAGGAAATAGCTGTCCCGGTCACCCGCCGCAACTTGGCTGACTCAGGCGACGCTATTTCCAAAACCTTCTTCCTCCCGCCGCCGCTGGCAGACTCGGGAGCCCAAGCAAACTCCCCATTAACCTCCGGCCGCCGTTTCTTCCCGACCCCGAGGCCGGCTAGCCACCCCTGGCTAGCCTCTCCCACCGACTATCAGGGCTCCGCCCTGTAACCCAGGAGGCGACAGGCCACGATTGACCAAATACAAAAAAGGGGGGAAGGGGCTATGTAGCCCCTGCCTTCCCCCACTAACCTTCTACACGGGCTCCAAGGGCCCCTCCCCCTCCCCTGCTGCTATGACGAAAGCCCTTTCCCGTGATCCCACCCCTCTCCCCCCCTGGGTTTCTTCTAGGGCGGGCGGGCGGGACTCTTCTAACTTCAGCTTCTTTCTTCCTCTTCTTCTGGACGCTGTAATGCCTTTCCCTGCTCTAAGCTCTCTATTTAACCCCCTCTTCCTAAGCTCCGCCCCCTCCTGGCATCCTCTACTCTAATTAACCCCCCTCCTCCCCGTTAACCCTATCATGCTGCCTTCCTCCTACCGCCCTGCGGGCTTCCGGCTCCGGCAGACCTTGACCCGGGTATAACGGAGTCGTATGCTGCTATGACCTACCCCTTTAAAATCCCCCTCCCCACCTACCATTACCCGAACAGACCACGGACACCATCTGTTGGATAAAATTTGGCCACAGCAGCCAATTTATTAAAACAAACAACATTAACATACAATTTTAAACGCATTTCCTTTCAAATATATCATACACCATTATAACCTCCTAACCATTGTAAACATTCCCTAATGAAAAACCTGCGAAGAGGACCTTGGAGCCCCTCCTACTTCTAAAAATATCCTGTCGCCTCAAACCAACAAAGGAAATAGCTGTCCCGGTCACCCGCCGCAGCTTGGCTGACTCAGGCGACGCTATTTCCAAAACCTTCTTCCTCCCGCCGCCGGTGGCAGACTTGGGAGCCCAAGCAAACTCCCCATTAACCTCCGGCCGCCGTTTCTTCCCGACCCCGAGGCCGGCTAGCCACCCCTGGCTAGCCTCACCCACCGACTATCAGGGCTCCGCCCTGTAACCCAGGAGGCGACAGGCCACGATTGACCAAATACAAAAAAGGGGGGAAGGGGCTATGTAGCCCCTGCCTTCCCCCACTAACCTTCTACACGGGCTCCAAGGGCCCCTCCCCCTCCCCTGCCACAGCAAGTGAGGCTCGACCACCTTGAGCCTGCGCCGCCCCCCACACCAATAGCGCCCGCTCAATGCCCTCCTGTAATCCTTTCGTCCATAGGTCAATGCCGATGTCATTTAAGTGGACGCCGTCTGACCTCCAGTAATTGCCGACCCCTTTCTCCAGGTCTATATGTCGCGCTGCTACCCCCCCTTTGCTGCCCAGGAACCGCTACACTTCCCTGTTGAGCTTCACTCTTGCTCTGTTCAGGCCCTTCTCCGACTGCGCCCCCCTCCAAACTTTCCTAGGCACGATTTCGGACCACACCACGACCGTTCCCGGGTATGACGCTTGCAGTCTAAGACAGTCATACCTTATGTCGCTTGATAGGTCCCTAAACCTCCTTTTTCCCAAATTGTTTCCTCCCGCGTGTATGACCAAAACCTCCGGCGCCCTATCCCACCTAACCCTCCTTTCAACTTCCTCCAATATGCTGCCCCAAGTCATCCCTCTAATCCCCATCCATCTCACTACCGCCTCACTCTTTTGAAACCGTAGCTGCCTCCCATTCGGCCGTACCCCCGCTCTCTCTGCTCCCCAAAAAACATAGGAGTCTCCCAAGATCCAAACTAATGCTGGACGACCATCTGTAAAATAAACAGCAACAATATTATATTAGCAAACCGCCATTATGACCCCCCCCCCCCCCCACCCTCCAGACGACCCCGCCTTGAACTTAAAGCAGGTGGGGTCGCACGTATGATTTAAAACGCCCTGACTCCCACCGACCTATCCTCTTCACTGCCTCCTCCCCCATACCTCTTACTGACGCTTCCGTCGCCGCCCCCACCCGAAATGAGTGAGACCCGAACTGTGTATTATTAAAACCCGCCACCTCTAAGGCCTTCTTGAACACCGCTATAAACTGAAAACGCGACAAAAACTGCCTGTTCTCGTGCCGCAAAAATGGTCCCGTGCGAAAATTTAACCCTTTGCTATACTGCTCCCAGGCACTCAGAGGGCACATACTGGCCCCTGGCACCTCACCCAACCGAATCACCTGCCCGTGTCCTTGCTGATCCGTCTTGGACCGACGGATAAGCAAGTCCAACCTCCCGTCTACCAACCGTACATCCTCCGCCTGCAGGCCGCCCCCCACGTTCTTGCTAGGTGACACCAATTCGCTTACCCGTAGGGCCCCGAAAAATGCAAATGAAAAAGCCGCCCTAAACAACCGCCGCTCGAACTCTTTTCCGCAAATAACGTCAACCGCCTCCCCTAATTTCTCCAAAACATCAAATGATACCGGTCGCCTAGTGTCCTGTCTCCCCTTCCCTCTCCTCAGACCCTTCAGCGCCTGTTTTACCAAAAAAATTTTTGTCGTGTCCTCCACCCCCCGTATTTTAAACCCAAAAGCCACCCCTGCTATAAACTGGTTCACTTTTGCCACTGACCGACCCAAATCTGCACTCACTCCCAACCAACTCAACAGTAAGCCCACTCTATCCTCCTCTGAACGCTCCCCCCCCCCCACGCTGCCTCAACCATTCTTCCCACTCGCTCCACGCTGCGCAATATGCCGCCCTAGTCCGCCGAGCCAGTGACCGTTCTATCAGGCCCCCCACTGCTCGCTTACCACGTTCCAGATTCGAGACGGGCACTTCCTCCCCTCCTTCTCCGCACCCGGCGCCAGTGTCCGGAACCGCTACCACTGAAAGTGAGAGAGAGCATCCGCAATTGAATTCTCGACACCTGGAACGTGTACAGCTACTACCCACGTTTAATGACAAGGCCTCTAGCACCAACTGACGTAGCAGGTTAACCACCGGGGGGGATGACGCCAAGAGGTTGTTAATTACCTGCACCACCCCCATATTGTCACAGTGGAATCTCACTTTTCTATCCCGGAAGTGGTTACCCCACAGCGTGATAGCCACTACTATTGGAAATAATTCCAATAGTACTAAGTTCCGAACTAAGCCTTCTTGCTTCCACTGCTCCGGCCATTCCCCCGCACACCATCTACCTTGAAAATAGGCCCCAAACCCTGCGCTTCCTGCTGCATCAGTATAGAGCTCCCAGTCCACGTTGCTACTGACCTCCCCCATAATTACCGACCTGCCATTGTACTTCTCCAAAAGGCGGACCAGACTGCCAGGTCCGCCTTGTGACTAACTCCCAAACGGATAAAGTGATGAGGGGCCCGAATCCCTGCTGTTGCCGCCGCCAACCGTCTACTGAAAACCCGGCCCATGGGCATGATCCTGCAGGCAAAATTCAGCTTGCCCAGCAGTGACTGCAGCCCTTTGAGCGTGATTTTCTTCGCCACCCGCGCCGCACCTAATTCCTCCTGCAAGTTTCTTATTTTTTCTTCTGGTAATCGGCACTCCATTGCCTCCGAGTCAATGGTGATGCCCAAAAAACTTAAACAAGTTGTGGGCCCCTCCGTCTTTTCCGGTGCCAGAGGCACCCCGAACCGTTTGGTCACCCATTGCAAGGTTCCCAGTAAGTTCGCACAAATTGGCGAACCCCCGGGCCCTACGCATAGAAAATCATCCAGGTAATGAATGACCGACTGCACTGCCGCCGTGTCCTTCACCACCCACTCTAAAAACGAACTAAACGCTTCGAAGTATGCACATGAGATTGAACATCCCATGGGCAAGCAACGATCCGCAAAATAACTCCCTGCCCAAAAACACCCCAACAACCTCACACTTTCCTGTGTTACTGGCAGCAAGCGAAAGGCTGACTATGTCAGCCTTTGCCATCAATGCCCCCCTTCCATATTTCCGAACCCATTGAAGCGCCGCATCAAACGATGTATACACCACCGAGCATAGCTCGGGGTCTATTCCGTCGTTTACAGACGCCCCCTTTGGGTACGATAAGTGGTGAATAAGCCGGAATTTATTCGGCTCCTTCTTCGGTACCACTCCCAAAGGTGACACCACAAACTCTTGCACGGGTGGCTCTTCAAACGGCCCCGCCATACGCCCTAAGCTAACCTCTTTCATTAACTTCTCCGTCACCACTTCCGGATATTCTAACGCCGAACGTAAATTTTTTAACGAAAAGGGGACCCCATGAACCGGAGGCGGGATGCGAAAACAATTCCCTAAAACCCTTAAACAGTAACTCTGCCTTCTCTCTATCCGGGTACCTACTTAGGTACGGTACCATCTCTTCCAGAATCACTGGGGTCATCCCTTTTCGTAAAACCCCCTGGACCTTTACCCTTTCCCTTCTTGAAACATCTGGCAGCCCCGTGAGACCCCGCGCCGCAGTGAGAGCAGGCATGACGGAACTTGCATGTTGTTCCGAATTTGCACTGACCCTCGTTGTACTGCCAGCAGTACCCGGTCCTACTCCCCCCTGCTGAACCACCCTGCCCCCCGGCTGAACTAGAGGCCGAGCCGAAGGACCTGGCACTGCCCTGAAAGGGCTGACCGAACCGCGCGGGGGCCATTACTCTCAACCACAACCCTATATCTTTGTGATCCCATCTGATAGATGGGCGCACTGCCTTGCGCTGCCTGAACTGCTCATCATAGCGCAGCCAGGTCTGTCCCCCATATACTCGATAGGCCTCACCAATGGAGTCCATGTAACAGAAAAGGCCGGAGCAATTGTCCGGCGCTTTTTCTCCGATTACGCTCGCTAGAATGGCAAACGCCTGCAGCCAGTTCGCGAACGTCTGGGGTATAAGGCGCCACCTACGCTTCTCCTCCTCCTCTTTTTTTAAACTCAGTCCGCTTTCCCTTGTCTAAATTAAATTTTTCCAAGGGTAGGAGGGAGAATATCTCGACATATTCGTCCCTCCAAATCTTTTCCCTCACCTCTTTTTTTAGGTGGGCCCCCAACGGGCCCTCAAAGCAGACGTAGACCTCGCCTTTTGCCTTATCGTCTAGCCGCACCCCCTCCCCGTCCTTTTCTGTCTGGACCGCTACTGCCACCCCGGCCGACCCCCCTGACTCCAACGTACCTGCTGCACCCCCCACTTGAGAGATTTCCCCAGTGGATTGTGCCCCCGTCTGTAACCCGCCCATGGACATCTGTCCTACCAGCGGGGCAGATTGTAACACCCCAACCGCCTGTCCTACCCCAGTCCCACCAGCCAACGGTCCTCCCGGTCCGTCCCTAATGCTGGACGACGCACTGCATGGTGAGCTCCATGCTGTGACAGGCGACGGAGCGTAACCTACCCCCTGCCTCCTCAACAATTCTAATACAACCCCCAGCAATGCGCCTGCTTTGCCGCCTACCCCTAGCGCGTTAGTTAACGCAGCGCTACCCCCCGCAAATACCCCACTACTAGACCCCGCATGCGCCACGCGGCTAACATTGCTGGACACACCAGACATAGAGCATGACTCACCTGGCTGCGTAGGGGCTGTGGACCCACCAGCCGCCGACCAGTCTTGTCGCTGTTCCTCCTGGACTCCGCTAACGCCGGGCTGTGACCGCTCCGCTGGGACCGCAACCGCCGCTGATCTTCTTGGTGCCGAAGAAACATAGGCCACCTCTGTCGCCGTCGCACGCCTTCCGGATGACTCCGCCGCCGGACCCCGAGAAACCGCGGGCCGCCCGTCACTGGAACTGTTGCAGGGCTGCTCCCCCTCCGATGCACCTCCGGGTGAGCAGCCCCCGACCCCTACCAGGCTCTTTGCTTTCTGTGCAGCGCTTGGCCCCGCCCCCCTCTCAGCACGGGACCTCGCGCTGCCCGCCGCACCTCGTCTTTTGGCGGGAGTCCTCCCCGCCCTGCTCCCCCTCCCTGTTGGTGTTGCCGGGGGGAGCCTACTACGGGGGGGGGGGGGCCGGAGAGGCACTCCGCAGCCTCTGCCTGCGTGAGGGAGCGTGCTCGGGGCTCAGTCTCTCGGGTGCACGCGCCCTCCGCGGTCGCTCTTTTGCCAGCCCCGCTGGTGCTGCCGCTGCCGGCCCCGCACCTGTCCTCCGACTCCGGTCCGCGGTCCGGACCTCTGCAGCCGCCTCTGCACCTCCCGCCGCCTCCGCTCGAGCTCCCGCTGCTCCTGCTTCTGCCGCCGCTGCCGTGGATACCGCCGCTGCTCCCAGGGCTTCACCGGAGAGCTGGACAAGCCAGTCCAGCCCCCTTTCTTCTGCCTCCGCCCGGATCTTCTCGAGGATCGCCTCCATCTTCTCCCGGTAAGTGGCTGGTCTTCGAGCTCTTCTTTTTCTTTTCTTCTTCTTTGGGACTGCCTCCGCTGCTTCTTTTCTGGCATCTCGGGTCTCCGGTCTTCAGTCTTCTTGCCTCGCTGACGTCTGCCGCGCTCTTCAGCTCCGCTGGGCACCTCAGGTCTGCTGGGCTCTTTGGGACTGCTGGGGTCTTCGGTCCGCTGGGGTCTTCGGTCCGCTGGGGTCTTCGGTCCGCTGGGGTCTTCGGTCCGCTGGGGTCTGGGTCTGCTGGGCTCTTCTAACTTCAGCTTCTTTCTTCCTCTTCTTCTGGACGCTGTAATGCCTTTCCCTGCTCTAAGCTCTCTATTTAACCCCCTCTTCCTAAGCTCCGCCCCTCCCGGCATCCTCTACTCTAATTAACCCCCCTCCTCCCCGTTAACCCTATCATGCTGCCTTCCTCCTACCGCCCTGCGGGCTTCCGGCTCCGGCAGACCTTTAATTGTGGGATGAATGTGGGGATGCCAGAAACGTGCCTCTCTCCTAATCCCGCAGCAGTCGGCTGCGATACACCTGGATCAGGAACTCGGCCTGTGCCCACACCCTGACTTGGGCCTCCGCATCCACGTCCTCTAGGCCTACCCCTACCCCTCAGCATGGTGTATTACCAGTAGTGCAGAAACAGAACGCTGTAATTAAATGTGCCGCTTATTGGCCTGTGGTTGGAGGCTGATTTCGCTTACGGAACGCACAGCAGAGCCAGGAAATAATTTTGCGCAAGCCTGCTGTAACACTTAGCTGGCTGCGTATGAATTAGGACAACTACCCCCAGCACAGACCCAGTACACTGAGGACGGTCACAGGCAGCCCAAATAGATTTTTTTTCCCAAATGTTTTTGGAAAGGCCCACTGCCTATATACACTGTATATGTCTTCTCTCTCTGCGTCACCACTACTGGCCCTGGAGTATGTAAAATAACTGCAGACTGTTGCACTGTGGACTGGAATACATCGGTGATGTAACAGCCAACACAGAGCCAGGAAATAATTTTGCGCAAGCCTGCTGTAACACTTAGCTGGCTGCGTATGAATTAGGACAACTACCCCCAGCACAGACCCAGTACACTGAGGACGGTCACAGGCAGCCCAAATAGATTTTTTTTCCCAAATGTTTTTGGAAAGGCCCACTGCTTATATACACTGTATATGTCTTCTCTCTCTGCGTCACCACTACTGGCCCTGGAGTATGTAAAATAACTGCAGACTGTTGCACTGTGGACTGGAATACAGCGGTGATGTAACAGCCAACACAGAGCCAGGAAATAATTTTGCGCAAGCCTGCTGTAACACTTAGCTGGCTGCGAATGAATTAGGACAACTACCCCCAGCACAGACCCAGTACACTGAGGACAGTCACAGGCAGCCCAAATAGATTTTTTTTCCCAAATGTTTTTGGAAAGGCCCACTGCCTATATTCAATAAATATGTCTTCTGTCCCTGCCTTTCCACCACTACTGGCCCTGGACTATGTATAATTACTGCAGGGCGCAATGCTCTGCACGGCCGATATACAAAAAAAAAAAAAGTGCAACACTGCAAAAAGCAGCCTCCACACTACTGCACACGGTTAGATGTGGCCCTAAGAAGGACCGTTGGGGTTCTTGAAGCCTAAAATACTCCTAACACTCTCCCTATAGCAACTCCTGCAAGACAGCACTTTCCCTGATCTCTGTCAGAACGCATCTGTGGCGAGCCGCGGGAGGGGCCGATTTATATACTCGGGTGACACCTGATCTCGCCAGCCACTCACTGCAGGGGGGTGGTATAGGGCTTGAACGTCGCAGGGGGAAGTTGTAATGCCTTCCCTGTCTTTCTATTGGCCAGAAAAGCGCGCTAACGTCTAAGAGATGAAAGTGAAAGTAACTCGAACATCGCGTAGTGCTCGTTTCGAATAACGAGCATCTCGAACACGCTAATACTCGAACGAGTATCAAGCTCGGACGAGTACGTTCGCTCATCTCTATCTATTTTTAAAACATCCTAATATCCTGCATTTTTAACACCGAGCCAATAATAGTCTGACACTTCCTGGAAATGTTTGAGCATTCATCTCTATATCTGAGAGAGATAATACATTTATATAGATAACAGGATCCACCATTCACAATAGGAGATGGTCACAGCTCACCTCCTCCCCCTCCCTTAACAATGACCTCTGCACATGCAACAAAACATGCCTGGAACACTCTCCCATAGTAGTCAATGAGTCATCTGTTGTCTATAGGTTCCCATGTCCATGAGAATGCTGTGAAGCATCTCTAAATGCTGTGAACTGCTGCTCCAGTGAGATAGCAGCCCCCATAGTTATTGGCATAAAACGTGCACATATAGAGTTGTCACTCCGCCTCACGCCCTTTTGGCGACATGCTCAATTGCTAGATTTAGGATAGCAAAGAGTCAAAGGGAATACCGTTGTCCCGCTTTCACGTCTTGTTCTTAGGCAGTGCAGGAGTTGATATGAACACTAAGGTTGTATTTGTTCCTGTCGTTTTTTAGTTCCGGTGGTTACGTGCATTCAGCTTATAGAATGTACACAACAGGGGATAAATGTCTTCTAGGAGGCAAACACTTCTGTATGGTATCCTGCAGCATATCGCTCCAGATTTGCTGTAACTGAACCTCTGGATTGTGCCAAGTCACAGACTGTTGAAGTTGGTGTCCCAGATGATCCCATACATGTTCTATTAGTGATAATTCTGCCACTCCACAGCAAAGGCAGGACTGCGGCGCTCACCCCTAGGTTTACACACAGAAACACGGATGCCATTAGTGCCCAAACTAAACCTGGACTCGTGAATGAAGACAACCCGGTTCCACTCTGTAGCGTCCAGTATTGTCATTCACGAAACCACTGCAAGCAGAGGGGATGGTGAGTGACTGTCAAAGTCCTTAGAAGTAATGGGCACTCTGAGACCAAATGTCCCTCAGCAAAGTGCCTGGAAATGGTTCTGACAGATACAGAAGACTACAATAGTGGCGCCACCTGTCTCTAGATGGTGGACAATGAAACAATTAGAGCTCTTTATGCTTGTCAGAGGATCAGACGATCCTCTCACCTTGTGTGCCCTCACACATCCACAGGTCCCAGCACCTCCTAACAGTCTTGTCAGATGCTCCTCTCTACTGGTTGTCTGTAGGGGCGTCCTTAGCCCGGTCACCTTGTGTGCCCTCACACATCCACTGGTCCCAACACCTCCTAACAGTCTGTTTAGAACAGCCCAGGTGCCGGCAATTCGTCGAAACGACCATCTAGCTTCTCACATTCCAATAATAAACCCCCTTCTCAAACTCTGTTAGCTGGGCCAAATCTCTTTGTTGCATTGTAGAGGCGTCTAGTGGTCAACACAAGTAGAAGAAGAGGTCACAACACACAAGGAGCCTCTGATAGCCTTTTTATAGGTCATTGTTGGAACCACTTTTAGGGCCTCAATGCCAGTCATTTGTATATTCTGCCTGAGATGTAACTACATGCTAAGTTTTGCAACAAAATGACAACTTCTTCTAGGGGCTAGAGTATATATAGGATCATCTAGAGTGGGTAATTTCCCAAAATAAGGTCAAAATGTCCTAAATAGATCATTTTAACAGACAATGGGGATAATTAAAGGGGATAATTCCTTTAAGAGTGACTACATATTTAGCTCATATAAAATCCAGCATGACATGCTATGTTATCAATCAGCAGTTGTTACCGCACATTACCTGCTCCTAAGGCTGAGGTCAGAAGAGTGTGGTTTACACTCTGCTAAGCAACATGTAAACCAGGCTGCTGTTATCCTGAAAACATAGCGGCTTCTAGTTTCGTGAAGCAGCCTGGTCACTCATCCATGGTGCAGGCAGCCTGCTTCCACGGCTCTCTTAGGAGCCTATGGTAAGCACCCTGGACCACCTCGTCCGCAAAGATTTGAGAGAGCGCAACCCACCGCTCGACCCCGCCAGCACCCGAATCTTGCCTATTTGTCCTTAACGAGGATGCTTGCTCATCTCCACTTCTCATTCAATTTTTTTGGAGGGGACAGTAACAAAGCACAAAAATAGAAATCAGCTATTCTACTGTTGTACTTTAGGTTGTTGTATTTATTTAGTCGCTGTGAGTTAGGCCTTCAGATGAGTGATATTTACCTGCGTAAGAACATCAGGGCACCGGGAATACCACGACATCGGCGACCGAAAACGGCATCCAATTTTATACAGTGCGCGAAAAAGATAGGTCTTGCCCTATCTTTTGCCGAGATATTCTGGAGGTTCTCATAGGCTTTTATGGAAGCTGAAAAAAAAGGGAAGAGGAGGGAGTTTTATAATGTCCAACGCCGGGAAAAGAAAACAGCTGCCTCTAGTTAACCATTAAAAATCATTCTGAGGATCTCCCCACTGCAGCGTATATTGTGGTTGATACGCTGCAGCTGCCTGTGTGAATGGACGAAAAAATGCTAATTTTGATTGGGACTTCATCACAACGTTTTTCTTTTCACGCAATTTTTGGCAGCGATGCGGCGAGTGTAAAAGTGCATACGGTCAAAGAATGATAGAATGGTAGAGTTGGAAGGGACCTTCAGGGTCATCGGGTCCAACCCCCAGCTCAATGCAGGATTCACTAAATCATTCCAGACAGATATTTGTCCAGCCTTTGTTTGAAGACTTCTATTGAAGGAGAACTCACCACCTCCCATGGCAACCTGTTCCACTCATTGATCATCCTCACTGTCTAATATCTAATCTGTGTCTCCTCCCTTTCAGTTTTATCCCATTACTTCTAGTCTTTCCTTGTGCAATCCATAGCAATCTAAATAATGCTGGGCTCACACGGCCGTAGGTGGAATCCGCTTGCGTAGACCTGCAGCAGATCCCAGCTGATCACGTGGCCGAGGACCGCATACAGCGGCCCCGGTGATATCTCCCTGTATGTTAAGGAATCATATAATGGTAGAGTTGGAAAGGACCTCCAGGGTCATCTGGTCCAACCCCCAGCCCAGTTGCAGGATTCACTAAATCTTCCCAGTCAGATGTCTGCCCAGCCTTTGTTTGAACACTTCCATTGAGGGAGAACTCACCACCTCCTGTGATAATCCTGTGGTCATCTCATTGCTTCTAGTCTTTCCTGGTACAAATGAGAATAGGGCTGATCCGTCTGCACTGTGATATTTGTAGACAGCTATTAGGTCTCCTCTCAGCCTTCTCTTCTGCAAGCTAAACATTCCCAGATCCTTTAACCATACCTCACAGGACATGATTTGCAGACTGCTCACCATCTTGGTAACTCTTCTCTGAACTTGCTCCAGTTTGTCTATGTCTTTTTTAAAGTGGGGTGCCCAGAACTGGACACAGTATTCCAGATTAGGTCTGACTATATTTCCCCCTCTTTCAGTTTGATCATATTTTCTTCCTTTTAACATGTGTGCAAGTTCTGTGTCCATCCATCTTGGTCTCTTTAAATGCTTCCCCTTCTTCCTTCTTTTAGGGATTGTTAACGAGTGTGCTTTGAGAATCTCATTTCCCAACCTACTTAGTCATTTCTGTCCTTAAGAACATCCAGCCATTGGATTCTTCCTACCCTCTTTCTGAGTTCAATAAAACCTTTCTGAAATCCAACCTTGAGGTCTGAGTTTTTTCAGGTCTTCAACCCCGTTTTATCCAAAATTCAAGGATAGAATGATCACTGCCTCCCAAGGTCCCAGCCACCCTTAGTTCCTCAACCATTTCCTCCCTGTTGGTAAGAATTAGGTCCAAGATAGCAGATCCCCTTATTTTCTCTTCTACCTTTTGGAAGATAAAGTTGTCAGCAAGAGCGGATAAGAATTTGTTTGATCCATTACTTTTACCTGAGAGAGATTCCCAAAAAATGTCTGGATAGTTATAATCTCCCATGATCACTATGTTGGGCTTTTTTGAGAGCTTGGCCATCTGATGTAGTAAGAGTTCCTCCATATCTTCTGCTTGTCCAGGCGGCCTATAGTAAATGCCTACAATGGTGTCCTTTCTGTTGTTCTCTCTTTGTATTCCTACCCAAACAGCTTGAAGCTTGAATCTCTGTGGAGATGAATGTTTTCCTAACATACAATGCAATACCTCCTCCCCTTTTTATTAAAGTCTATTTCTTACTGGTTATATGAAGGAGGCCTTGTACAGTAAAGCCGGTGGCACACGGGTGTATTTGCACACACAATATACAGATTATAGAACCTATTGATTTCAATGGGTTTGTTCACATGCATGTATTTTTCCTGAGGATTTTAGTCGAAGAAAAAACCAGCGCACCATGCTCTATTCTCCTGCACATGTGCACAGCAAAAGGTCTCATAGAAGTAAAATAGAGGGTACATAAATGCACACGTAATATGCTAGGAGATGCGTGAAACACTGCGGGATTGTGCAGGAAACAGAACACATCTGGAACGCGGGCAGAAAAAAGCATCGTTCATTCTGTAGGAACACTACACTGGTGCACATAGGCTTATATGACGCTGGCATAAATGACATCTTCGCTGCATCCTGTGGTCAGTAGGATTACATTTGTATCCAATTTATATAGTTTTGTAACATTTTATTACTTTTGCACAATAAAAACAATTTAAAAATGGTGTCACTGCATTCAAAGATCCGGAACATTTGTATTTTTCTGTCTACAGAGCTGAACCAATGACCGACTACTATAATTGGCACAAATAAAAAAGCAAACAATTACAATAAAAGGTCCGGCCTCCTCCACCCCTTAATAGCCGGCCATCTCTCACCTTATTTCCCTTTCACTGGTGACGAAACCATGAGATGTCAGAGGAGAGGAAGAAGTATAAAATTCCCCTCAGCGGTAATCACCAGTAAATGTAATTGTATTCTTAATATCTTATGGAGTATAGATATAGTGTAACACTATACATGTAGTACCGTAGTATCTTATTCTGAGCATGTGGTGCGCCCGGTATGGTCCGGCACATCCTAATGCCAAACATTTATATTCCTGGAAACAAATTTTATATTAATTTTAAAAAAAGGGTCCCGCCTCCTCCACCCCTTAATAGCCGGCCATCTCTTACCTTATTTCTCCGTCGCCGGTGACAAAACTAAACAATGTCATAGAAGAGGGAGAAACATGAAAT
This sequence comes from Eleutherodactylus coqui, assembly GCF_035609145.1. Taxonomy (NCBI): domain Eukaryota; kingdom Metazoa; phylum Chordata; class Amphibia; order Anura; family Eleutherodactylidae; genus Eleutherodactylus; species Eleutherodactylus coqui. The sequence continues at coordinate 255,224,393 of NC_089841.1, forward strand.
TACACTCACCGGTAGTCAGCGGTAAATCTAATTGTAGCATTAATATCTTATGAAGTATATGTATACGGTGACACTATACATAGAATATCATAATATCAGCCTATATTGGGCATGTGGTGCGTCTGACATGGTCAGGCACATCCTAATACCATACAGAAAAAAAAAAAAAAAAGGGTCCGGCCTCCTCGACCCCTTAATAGCCGGCCATCTCTCTCCTTATTTCCCCGTCATCGATGACAATACTAATAGATGCCATAGAGGAGGGGGAAATATAAAATTACACTCACCAGTAGTCACTGGTAAATGTAATTGTATTTTTAGTCATTTATGGAGTATATATAAAGTGTAACACTATATATATAGTACCATAATATCAACAAACTCTGCGCATGCGGTGTGCCTGACATGGTCAGGCACTTACTCACGCCATACATATCAAAAGGAAAAAAAAGGTATACCACCTGTATGCCAGATGTAGACATTCTGGCAGTAATCATCCAGCTTGGTCTGATAGAATTGCTGGGCTGCTCCTGATGACATCATCGGTGTTCTTCTGCTTCTCTTGATGGTCTTCTTCTCTTGATGGTCTTCTTGGGGCTTATGAGATCTGGCTCTGATGATCTTAAAGAGCCGGTGTGCTGTCCAGGGTTTTCCAGTTAGTGCTGACAAATGAAAACCCTGTGAATAAGGCCTGGTGGTCTGCCGATATGGCCGAGTGGTGGGCTTCTGCTGCCTCCATCCTCTCGAGATTAAATGGTCTGGAGCCACGCCGGATGTTGTTTGACTATAAGAAGAGGAAGCAGCGGGATTAGCTGGTATTATAACTTCTTATGACAGAACTAGATTACAGTTCAAAAAAACAAACTAATTCCTATATAAAAATTTATCACCCTAAGGGCAAAGTCAGACGAGCATTTTTTTTTGCTTGCGCCTATGTGCGCAAAAAAAGGCATGTCTGATAGAGCCATTGGCTCCCTATGATTTGTTCACATGTCCGTCTTTTAGGCCTCATGTCCACGGGGAAAATAAGATCCGCTGCAGATTCTCCATGTAGAATCTGCAGCGGGTCCCTCCTGCCCCGCGGACATGAGCGCTGAAAATAGCAATTTAAAAGCATTTACCTTTCCGTAGCGGACGGCGAAGATCAGCTGTTCCTCACGGCCGGATCTTCATTTTCGGCCGGCGGATGAATTCCTGACGCCGGCGGCACGTCGCCGGCACGTCGTCGACGTGCCGCGCGCATGCGCCGGGCACATCCGCCGAGCCGAAGCAAGGGAGATGCAGCCGTGAGGAAGAGAAGAGCTTCGCGGTCCGCTGCGGGTGAGTAAATGCTTTAAATTCCTATTTTAGGTCTCCCGCGGATCCGGACGGCTTCCATAGGCTTCAATAGAAGCCCGCAGGAGCCGTCCCCGCGGGAGACCCGCATGAAAATGGAGCATGGTCCAGATTTTTTCATGCTCCATTTTTTTTTAAATCACTTTTATTGACGATCCGCGGGTATTTATGTACCCGCGGGTGGTCAATGCATCCCTATGGGGTGCGGATCCGCATGCAGGAAATCCGCTGCGGATCCTAAATCCTATTTTCCCCGTGGACATGAGCCCTTACAGGCGCAAAATACTCACACTTCTAAAAGACAGGACATCCGTGCACTGGGAAGGTCTGTGCGGCGCGGAAAGATTCCCCACGGGGAGTCCCCTTATCACTGAACACTGTGACAGCACAGTCACAGTGTTCAGTGACAAGGGGACTCCCTGTGGAGATGAAGCTGTCACAGCTGTGGCAAAGGACTATGATGCCATCCCATTGCTTTCAATGGGGATGTTGCTACTGCCGCTGGCCCATTGAAAGCAATGTGATGCAGTCAACCCCCACAGTGACTTTCGGGGAAGGGCTTGAAATAGAGGCTGCTGTAAAAGAAAAAAAAATATATATATATATATATATATATATATATATATATATATCACCTCTCTGCCGCTGTGCAGCTCTGGCACATGTTTTTGCTGACTGCCGGCACTGCTCTGAAGCACTTTCAGCTGGCCGGTGATTTAAAAATCCTCGCCACCTAAAAGAACTGTGTCTGATTGGCTGAGTGTTCAGCCAATCAGAGGCAGCGTCATTGAAAGCCATGGACATGGAGCTACAGTCAGGTGTATTTTGCACATGCATGCAACACTTTTTTTTTGCACAAAAAGGACGCTCGTCTGACGGAGCCCTAAGGCCAAATGCAGACGTCCGGGGAGAAAGCCGACTGTAAGATCTCGTAATGGAATCAGACCTTGTTCCCCAGCGGTGACCCCTGGCTTACCTGTCCGCTTTCTTCTTTCTGCGCTGCAGATGTGCCGACTGGTGCGCCACCACACATGCGCAGTGCAGAGCTGTTGCGCCGGTGATGATGCAGATCTGTGGCAACTCGTTGCGGGATGGACAGCTTCCATTGACTGCAATGGAATTCGTCCGTGCGAGCCTCACACTAGAATAGGACATGCTGCGGTTTTTCCCCCGGCAGCAGAAAATCGCAGTTTAATTCCGCTTGTGGGCATGGAAAAGTGCTTAGCATGTCTATGGGCAGTATTTGCTCCAGATCCTGCAGTGTAAATACACCCGTGGACATTGGGCCTAAGACTACTCGCACACGGACAAATTTAAACTTGTGTCTAAGATGCTTAGATGGAACTCACATCAGCCAGCACACAGACACATCATCCATGCGCTGTCCGATGTGCGGGACATCGCACATTATCATGTGCTTCAGATTTTATTTTCCATGAACTATTCATTCGAGTAGAAAAAAGTCCCCCTTAAATATACCCGGTCTTAAATATACCCGGTCTAATCAATACGTTTAATTTGTGTTCAATTTTCTAACCAAAAAATCGGTTCGAAAGTCGGAAAAAGCTCCCGTATGAAAGTGGCCTAAATCAGGTTACTGTAAGTTATCACTGATATTCACAGAAATCCAAGTGTTCTTCCTAAACAATATTACAAGCTAAACATTCAGGACATATACAGTATATAGACCAAGGAAGCTCATAAAGGTGATATTAGGGCTACAGCCCACGTCTAGCACCATAGTGAGGCTTAGACATATACAGTATATAGACCAAGGAAGCTCATAAAGGTGATATTAGGGCTACAGCCCACGTCTAGCACCATAGTGAGGCTTAGACATATACAGTATGTACACCAAGGAAGCTCATAAAGGTGATATTAGGGCTACAGCCCATGTCTAGCACCATAGTGAGGCATAGACATATACAGTATATACACCAAGGAAGCTCATAAAGGTGATATTAGGGCTACAGCCCACGTGTAGGACCATAGTGAGGCATAGACATATACAGTATATAGACCAAGGAAGCTCATAAAGGTGTTATTAGGGCTACAGCCCACGTCTAGCACCATAGTGAGGCATAGACATATACAGTATATAGAACAAGGAAGCTCATAAAGGTGATATTAGGGCTACAGCCCACGTCTAGCACCATAGTGAGGCTTAGACATATACAGTATATACACCAAGGAAGCTCATAAAGGTGATATTAGGGCTACAGCCCACGTCTAGCACCGTACTGAGGCAAAGACATATACAGTATATACACAAAGGAAGCTCATAACGGTGATATTAGGGCTATAGCCCACGTCTAGCACCATAGTGAGGCATAGACATATACAGTATATACACCAAGGAAGCTCATAAAGGTGATATTAGGGCTACAGCCCACGTCTAGCACCATAGTGAGGCATAGACATATACAGTATATACACCAAGGAAGCTCATAAAGGTGATATTAGGGCTACAGCCCACGTCTAGCACCATAGTGAGGCTTAGACATACACAGTATATACACCAAGGAAGCTCATAAAGGTGATATTAGGGCTATAGCCCACGTCTAGCACCATAGTGAGGCATAGACATATACAGTATATACACCAAGGAAGCTCATAAAGGTGATATTAGGGCTATAGCCATGTCTAGCACCATAGTGATGCATAGACATATACAGTATATACACCAAGGAAGCTCATAAAGGTGATATTAGGGCTACAGCCCACGTCTAGCACCATAGTGAGGCTTAGACATATACAGTATGTACACCAAGGAAGCTCATAAAGGTGATATTAGGGCTACAGCCCATGTCTAGCACCATAGTGAGGCATAGACATATACAGTATATACACCAAGGAAGCTCATAAAGGTGATATTAGGGCTATAGCCCAAGTCTAGCACCATAGTGAGGCATAGACATATACAGTATATAGACCAAGGAAGCTCATAAAGGTGTTATTAGGGCTACAGCCCACGTCTAGCACCATAGTGAGGCATAGACATATACAGTATATAGAACAAGGAAGCTCATAAAGGTGATATTAGGGCTACAGCCCACGTCTAGCACCATAGTGAGGCTTAGACATATACAGTATATACACCAAGGAAGCTCATAAAGGTGATATTAGGGCTACAGCCCACGTCTAGCACCGTACTGAGGCAAAGACATATACAGTATATACACCAAGGAAGCTCATAACGGTGATATTAGGGCTATAGCCCACGTCTAGCACCATAGTGAGGCATAGACATATACAGTATATACACCAAGGAAGCTCATAAAGGTGATATTAGGGCTACAGCCCACGTCTAGCACCATAGTGAGGCATAGACATATACAGTATATACACCAAGGAAGCTCATAAAGGTGTTATTAGGGCTACAGCCCACGTCTAGCACCATAGTGAGGCATAGACATATACAGTATTTACACCAAGGAAGCTCATAAAGGTGATATTAGGGCTACAGCCCACGTCTAGCACCATAGTGAGGCTTAGACATACACAGTATATACACCAAGGAAGCTCATAAAGGTGATATTAGGGCTATAGCCCATGTATAGCACCATAGTGAGGCATAGACATATACAGTATATACACCAAGGAAGCTCATAAAGGTGATATTAGGGCTACAGCCCACGTCTAGCACCATAGTGAGGCATAGACATCTCCCATTAGTACTACTATGACGTTATAACATACCAAGCTGAACCAATACAATTTCTGCTTATACTTACTGGTACAGGGATGTGTGGTGGTCGCATCTGCAGGGCTTCTACCAAATCCCAATTGATATGCTGGAAAAACTTCTGGGCTCTGATGTCACCGTGGACCCCTAAGCGCGTCGTGGGATCTTCCCGGAGGAGCTAAAAGTGAAAAAAATGTAATCTAGTGCTTTGAACTATTATTACTGTCCTGGTCTAGTATAACATGTATTACATAGAGAATATATTCACCTTCTTGATGATGTTCTTCGCCTCGATGTTGGAGGCATTAAATCGTCCTCGATGGTACTTGGACCTGCTGGTAACCATGATATTTAGAATCATACCTAAGGCATACCAGTCGATGGCAGCATTGTACTCCTCCCCGCTCAGCATCTCAGGAGCCAGGAAGCCCGGTGTTCCAGCATATCCGGAGGCTGTGCGGTCTCCATAGATGTCCTCGAGGGCCAACCCGAAGTCGGCGATCTTTAGATGGCCCGCTGAAGTCACCAGGATGTTATCCGGCTTGAGATCTCTGTGAAGTAGAGGAAACAATGGTTTATTCCCATTCATACTGCTAAGAGAGAATCTATCCCATTAGCTGATTTACTTTATAAATATATGAAGATGTTACCTAATGTGCGCACAAACATCCAGAATTAATATATCTAAGTATGTTTTATATCAGATTCCAAACCATCTTCTATAATATAATCTGGGATTACAGACCCGGCCTGAGTCCATTACACCTAAAAAAGACAAGAATATATTTACCGGTGGACGATGCCCTTCGCATGCAGGTGTTGGATACCGCATACAAGTTCTGCTGCGTAGAAACTGGCACGAAGGGAAGAGAAAACAATTAGTATCTGGAGGCTGACAGAAAGCTCTGAAAAACACATAGTACAGAAGAGCAGAATATCCACCATGAGAGGTTATTACTCTAGACTGCAGGGATCACACATCTCATTCTTCATGCTACATGTTCTCTAATCCTATCTTATTCTGCATACTACAAACATGGGGATAAGGACTCCTGCACAGGGCAGCGCCATATGTGTTTGTGTTATAGATCAGTGGGCTCTCTGTGCGACACCCTATAGAGCAGTGATAGCGAACCTTTTAGAGACCGAGTGCCCAAACTGCAACCTAAAACCCACTTATTTATCGCAAAGTGCCAACATGTCAGGGGGCGGGGCTTATCACGACGTATGATTTCACCCCCGTCATTCTAAAAAGGGCAGGGTTCTTTCAAAATAGACAGCGTGCAGATTTTGACTGCTTTTTGGATGCGGAAATACTGCAGAATATCCTCAGCTGAAAATACTGTGGAAAATTCTGCAGCATGTCTGCATCCAAAAAGTAGTCAAAATCTGCACCCTGTCTATTTTGAAAGAGCCCTGCCCATTTCCATCACATGTAAACATACCGCAGCGGTAATAGTGACACCCCCCCAGCAGCCCCAGCGGTAATAGTGACCCCCACATCACAGCGGCCCCAGCGCTAATAATGACCCCCCACAGCGATAATAGTGACCCCCACCACACAGCAGCCCCAGTGGTAATAGTGACACCCCCCCAGCAGCCCCAGGATTAATAGTGACCCCCACCCCACAGCGGCCCCAGCGGTAATAGTGTCCCCCACCCCACAGCGATAATAGTGACCATCCACCACACAGCAGCCCCAGCGGTAATAGTGACCCCCACCCCACAGCGGCCCAAGAGCTAATAGTGACCCCCTCCCCACAGCGGCCCAAGCGGTAATAGTGACCCCCCACAGCGATAATAGTGACCCCCAGCGGTAATAGTGACCCCCCCCAGCACCCCCAGCGATAATAGTGACCCCCACCCAGCAGTAATAGTGACCACCCACCCCCCAGCAATAATAGTGACCCCCACATCACAGCGGCCCCAGCGGTCATAGTGACCCCTACATCACAGCGGCCCCAGTGGTGATAGTGACCCCCACAGCGGCCCCAGCAGTGATAGTGACCCCTACAGCGACTCCAGCGGTGATAGTGACCCCTACAGCGGCTCCAGCGGTGATAGTGACCCCCACCCCACAGCAGCTCCAGTGGTGATGGTGACCCCCCACCCCACAGCGGCTCCAGCGGTGATAGTGACTCCCACCCCACAGCGATAATAGTGACCCCCCAGCGGCCCCCCAGTGCATTAGGGACACCCCCCCAGAGGCCCCCCCAGTGCAGTAGTGACACCCCCCAGCGGCCCCCTTGCTGGTATTCACAAGTGGTGAGCGGCCGATGGGGCGCGTGCCAGTAGGAAGGGCTCTGCGTGCCGCCTCTGGCACACGTGCCATAGGTTCGCCACCACTGCTATAGAGCCTTGAGAAGATATATTATCCCCCAAGGCAATATAATGTTACATGTGGTGGAGCATGGAACTATTTTTTTTCTTTTTGCAGATTAATGGCCGCCAAACAGTGCCGATATACAAGAACAGCCATTTCCCTGCTTTAGGTGCAGTCCTATGCAAGCACTGTGTGACTTAGAGTTATCTATAAGAGATGCTGCTATTACAATGTGAGATCCATGATCTACAGGTTCAGACCATATAGAGAGTAATAGGCCTAGAATTGGATAAAAGTCTTTTAACAAAGTGTTTCAGTACTAACATCCACTGGCGTAGCTATAGGGAATACGGTTGCACCCCAGCCCAGGAGCCTTAGGGGCCTATAAGGCTTCTCTTCTCCATATAGGGAGTCCAGTGCTATGAATAAAGCATTATAGTTGGGGGCCCTGTTACAGGTTTTCCATTGGGGCCCCGGAGCTTTAAGTTACGCCTCTGCGTTAAGCAGTTAAGTGAAGTTGGGTGGCCCAAGATAAACTTTTGCACCCGGGCCCATGAGCCTTTAGCTACGCCCCTGCTAACATCCTATAAATGGAGAGTATAGTTGCAGCTTCTGAGTATAACACTCTATTCTATGTACAGTCCCTTAATGAATGGAGTCCATCATTGGAGCTTGTATGTGGGCAGTAAGGCTAACAATCTAAAGGTTCCTTTACACAGGACTACTATAGGTTACATAAGCGCCCAACAGCAATTCCATGAAGAGCCGCCCAACTATCGCTCCTGTGCTTTACAAGCAGTGATAGTCGTTCTGTGAATGGAGGCTGAGTGGTTGAAGATCATGCTGACCCGCCGCCTCCATTCACAGTAAACAGGCAGTCATGCATTGTTGAACGATTGCCGGTTTACACGGCCGATAGTCGCTTGGTTTTTAGTTCTGCTAAGTGACTCTGACCAGTGAGCGATTTCTCGCTCCATACCCAGTACACGGGACGGCTATTGCCTGAATTTGCTGCTTCCAGCGATAATTGCCCCGTGTAAGGGTAACTGCACTCATGTACTGTCCTCTTCATGTATAACCTACAGGGAGATGTTTATTAGCTTACGACTACATTACCGTGCACTGGGGCTGTCGAGACACCCCTTCCACTGCAGAAGTTCATCGAAGTCTCCGCAGTTGATGTACTCCATTCCGAGCAGCACCAAGTCCTGCCATACAGAAGAGCGATACAAGAATGTGAATGTCTAGGATCAAGTTACCAAATGATTGCAGCGTCTTCATTCTATACAGACAGGAACTCAGAGGTTGATCCAGGGATTATTCTGACCGCCATTATGGAGTCGGGAAGGAATTTTCCCCGAAAGGGCTAATTGGCTTCTGCCTCGTTGGGTTTTTTGCCTTCCTCTGGATCAATAAGGCTGACCTAGAAGGACATTGTCTTCATTCAGCCTCACATACTATGTTACTATGTTATACAGAGGCCATTCTCAGTTATTTCTCCATCATAGATGTAGACTATATGACGACGGGGGGATGGGACAGTTACATGTATGATGGATCAGTAAGCTTAGTACTGGTGATAATAAGGCTGCAGCCCGGCCCCAGACACAGGAGAGGTGTAGCTTATACCTCATACAGCAGGCGTTCTCCATCTACTGAATATTCACTAATAATCTACATATAAGAATCATGTAGAAGAAATGATTTTTCACGTAGGTTTTCATGTTTGCATCATAGAGAAGACGCCATCTCAGTCGCAGTGGCATCCATAGACTATTTACAAACCGTTAGCCTACATTCACAGATTTTTTACTCAAAACCTTTTTTTCCCTTTAACCCCTAAAGGACTGGTCACTTTTCATTTTTTTATTCTCACTTCTTCATCCCTTCTTTTTTTGCGAGACGGGTTGTGTTTTTAATGGTATCATTTAGTCTACTATATAATGTATTGGAACATTTTTACATTTTTAAGTGTGGTGAAATAGAAAAAGCCCAATGATGCCATTATCCTGCAGATCTCACTGTGACATAACGTTATTCTGTGGGTCGGTACGATAACGGCGATTAGCAAGCTTATATAGTTTTCATTAAGTTTATTACTTTTAATCTGGAATATTAAATTTTCGAAATTCTTGTCACCAGAGGGATATTAATTTAATTTCTTTTATGACAACAAAACTGTACTGATCTTTCATTGGCTGCAGTTATCATGTGGTTTCCTGTAACATCATCTGTCACAACAATCCCCGGGAATGCAGCGGGCTCCAGGGCTGGATCCCGGAGGCTGCAGAGGGGTAAGTATATCTCAATTTATTATTTTAATACAGAGGGTCTTATTGAAGAGGAGCTGTCCAGTAACTGGGCAAGCCCTTTAATTTCAAGTGACACAAGCTGCCATTTAGCATGCTATGTGAGAGACGGTTACAAACTAATTACAATGAGAGCAGCCTGTATTGTGGAGAGGGGGTTTTGCAGACTCCCAGTTTTGGGGCCTGGTTGCAACAGTAGCAATTCAATATCATGTTTTCCCCCAAAATCAGACTCTATCATAAATTAATTTTTGCCCCAAAAGAGGCACAGGGTCTTCTTTTCGGGGGATGTCTTACTAATACTAACCTAGCAGCTGCTGTCTGGGTTCCTCCCGCTAGTTTACAAAGTTCCATAGCTCCGCCGGGCTTCCTGCACTCCTTGGCTGCTGACAGATCATCACTTCCTGTTTTCAGCATTCATAAATCCCGCCGCCAGGAAGCGATGACTCTGATTAGCCAGAGATCGCTGCTCTCAGCCAATCATTGCAGTGCTTGCTAAACCATCATGACAGATGGTGAGTTCAGGCGCTGCAGAATTGTTGTGAAATTTCAGTACAGAATGTGCACCGACATTCCCCAACAATGTGCAGTACAATGTAAATGAGAGGGCTTTTAACAAACCCCATTCACTAACAATGGAAACAACCTGCAGTGGAGGATAGTCATGCAGCATGCGTCATCTGTCACAGAAAACTGATGGATCTTCATTGTGGATTTCATTCAAGGCAATGAGTGACGTCCGCAGTGAAAATCGGCAGATTGACTCCACGATGTTTGCACATACCCCTGTGGTTTGCTTCTATGTTTGTATTTGTTTTTAAGTGGTGCAAAGTAGTCATAAATGTACCTTTGTCTGGAAAGCAAATTGTCCGTGTAGAAGAAAGGGGCTGCCAGATGCAAGTTGTAGCACCCGCCACTCCACCATCACGCGGTCCTCTCCTTCGGTAAGCAGGCTTCTCTTGGCGATGCCTTTTACAGCAAACTTCTGCCGAGTAGAGTTGTCTTCTGCCAGCACCACCTAGAAAAATAGTCATTTATGAAGATTCTTTAAAAAGGACAAATAGAGCAAAAATCCGAAACTAATCTGAAGGTTGGATTCACAGTGCAGGTTTGCAGTGCGGATTCTTCAGCGCAGCTCCATAGCAATCTATAGTACAATGCATCTGGATGGAGATCTATGTAAAAGTAGGAATGTTATGCAGTAATATTAATGCTGTGTGCAGAGCAAGAAACATGTGAGGAGAAGACGCATTGTAGTTCCATCTTACTAACAGGGTCTCAGACAATGATCATGCAGCTTTGTCATCATCAGCCTCTTGTAGGATTCTACTATATTAGAAGTATCGCACGCACTCTAGACTTTACATTGTGGACCATTGGAGAAGCCAAAGTATAGAACCTCTTGTATCAGAACAATAAAGCAGAAGAGCCTGAACACATCACTTCAGTGTTTTGTGCTCTTCTCCGATGCATCGTATACATTATATATACGATTAGATATACCTGATGGATAAGGCTATGATACCCCTTGAATATCATCTAAATGAAGTCATTACTGTAACAATCCACAGATAAAAATCCATATGGAAAAATTAGCATGTTGTGAATTTTCAATCCTCATGTTTCAGAAATCTGTGACTTTTCTCCAGTTTTCACCCACTTAATGTGCTGTATACCGGGTAGATGCACCTGTGATTCCACTGCACAACCTGTTTCAGATTCCAGGTACTGTATATGCCGTGTGCAGGCACATCCTAATGCCATATATACATGTGAAAGTCAGTCCGTACAATAGTCCAATCCATATTTCAGCCCCATTTTTGGTGGTATTCTCAATATAATAAGTGTGCTATAATACAAATATTTGTTAACCCCTTAAAAGGGTTGTCGGAGAGTTTTACTATTAGTAGAAGCGCAGATAGCGCTGTGAACATTGTAGCAGCCTGGGTTGGTACTGCAGACAGTGAATTCAGTGGGAGCTTTGCCTGCAGTACCAACCCAGGCCTCTGCATTATGGGCAGCGCTGTCTGCTTCCAGCACTGCCAGCAGGCCCAGTCATTAGCTGTATTTACTGCATAGCAGGAGTTTGGGGTTTATATTATGTCTATATAACTTTTTATTCATGTATTTTTTGGGGAGTGAGACCTAGAAATGTCACCATTTTTGGGGGGGTTTGTTTTTACAGACTTTACCATGCAGCATAAATCGCTTGAGAACATTATACTCGGGATCAGCACGATTAGAGCAATACCAAATTTATACAGTCCTAATGTTTTACTACTTTTGTAAAGAGGGGCATACATTGAACTCACAGGGCCCCACAGCAAAACTCAGAATTAAATTAGGGACAGCATATCTATAACAGCGGCTCAGCTCTAGTATACCTCTAATACAATCATATCATAGAGACGCTAAATTCTACACTGTGATAGTGATTACAGTGCTGTTACCTCCAGTGATCACATGTGACATCTCCTCTGATTGATGACTTCTGGTTTTCTTTTTGTTCTTTGTCTGAGCCCAGAATTCCATGAAGATTTCTTCTTGCCAAGATGCATCCCTGCACATTCCCCATCCTACCACTTGCTCTCACTATCTCTCCATAGTATTGGTGTCTCCTCTGTGGCCCCAGAAAGTACCGCTGTGCCCTCTCTGTGTCCCTACAGACTACTGCTGTCCCCTCTCTGTGTCCCTACAGACTACTGCTGTCCCCTCTGCGGTGCCACAAACTACTGATGTCCTTTCTGTGTCTTCCCTTTCCCCTGAATATCTGACTAACAGGTGCAGCATAAATATTTTTGTAACCTGCTGGTAGGGGGCGCTGCTCTCTCAGGCTTCTTATACACAGCTGAGTGTGATCTCGGGTTGTGAAACCCAGACTGATATCGCACTCGTCAACCTGTGATTTACCCACGGATACAAGGCATTTTTCTTTAAAAACGCCTCCCATCACTTCAGGAAGAGTGCAGGAAGGAGGTGGAGAGGAGAAGGCGGCTTCTACACTGATGGATCCAGACCAGCAGGAATGTAAGTTCCAGACTTGTAAAGGGGAAGGGATGTCCGCAGAGGGACAGGCGGCGGGTTCTACACAACCTGTAGCAGTGACATCGTCTGCTTACATTGGAGACACATCATTGTTTTCAGACCAGAATTACTTATTTAAAACAATATAAATAATTTTATGAGAATTCCTACATTCAAAAAACTATCACATTTTTATTTTTTAACAGTCGGCTGTTTTTTAGGACAAGCTGCAGTTTTTAATGATATAATTTTTTGGTTCATAGATCTATTTGATCGCTTTTTCCCATTTTATATAAGTTGTGATGTACAAAACTACCCATATTGGGCAATTATTTTATATTTTATTCAGCGTTCACTATGCCAGTTTAACTTTCTTTTATTGAAATTGTTATGAATGCAGCAATGCCAATACTATTGGTAAGTTTTTTTAAATAATAAGGGACAAAAGGGGAGGAGCTACATTTTTATTATACTTTTTTACACTTTTTACATTTTCTCTTTGTGAGACATGAACGTCACCAGCTTTGAGCGCTGATAGAACGCACAGCAAGCCTTCAGTATTGCCATGTATTCTACAAGCCTAATAGACCCTACACTGGCAGGGCATAAATGGCTGACTTGGAGGTCATTGTTTGGCCTCTGGGTGCCATAGCAACGGGTCAGAAACTTGTGATGGCATCACGGGGGTCCGATGTGTGCCAGAGGAAGCCTCCTTCCCTGTCAGCCCTTTCAGATGCTAGTCACACTGACCGCGGCATCTAAATGGTTAAACTGACAAGATTGAAACTAGCTCCATACTTGGCAGTCAGTGCAAAAGCCCATATGACTGCTGACAGCTCACCTCTGATTATACCACAAATGGCACATGCATGGGAATAAAACCTGTTAGTCACCATGGTCAAACTGTACATGTGTGGCCACTAAAGGGTTAACAATTAGAGATGAGCGAACACGGTCAGCCCCGCCCCTTTTTCGCCCGAACACCGAACTTTGCGAACACTTCAGTGTTCGGGCGAAAAAGTTCGGGGGCCGCCGTGGCAGCGCGGGGGGGTGCGGCGGGGAGTGGGGGGAGAGGGAGAGAGAGAGGGCTCCCCCCTGTTCCCCGCTACTGCCGCCCGCGCCGCCGCGCATCTCCCCGCCCCCCGGCGGCACCCGGACCTTTACGCGCGAACACTGCAGTGTTCGGCAAAGCCGGTGTCCGGGTGCGGATGTGTCCGTAACGGACACGTTCGCTCATCTCTATTAACAATAGATTTTGGAACAGGTTGTAAATAGAGATGAGCGAGCACGCTCGGATAAAGCAGTTACTTGAGCGAGCATCACTCTTCTTGAGTAACTGCTTACTGGTCCGAGCAGGCTTGGGGGGGGGGGAGGGGTGATGAACGGGGGGGCGGGGGCCAGTGAGAGAGATCTCTCGGACCAGTTAGCAGTTACTCAAGAAGAGCGATGCTCGCTCAAGTAACTGCTTTATCCGAGCGTGCTCGCTCATCTCTAGGTATAATGAAAATAAAGATCTGGTACCGTGTTAGCCAGTAGAGCAAAATGTGATTGTTCTCAGCAAGAGAAACAACGTAGTCTTGTAGATATGATACCTTTTAATGGCTAACAAAAATACATGATGTAATAATAGCGAGCTTCCGAACCAACGCAGGGTTCTTCTTCAGGCTTATGGATTGGATCTGAAGAGGCATGCATATTTATACATACTTATAACATACATACTTATGACAAGGCACAGATATGGATGTGATTGGTTCGCACTTAAAAGGAATTCTGCAACAGCCAACAAACTTTTTTTGTCTAGGCACTGATAGCGGAGTGAAAGTTTTATGGTCCCTAAATTACTGTTGGAGGGGGGGAGGTCAGCAGGCTTGAATTGCTACAAGAGATACAAAAACATTTTTAGCTAAACACTGATAAGGGAGTGAACGTTTATGGTCCCTGAATTACTGTTACCTGTGGCCGAGCACTTCTCTAACCATGGACATAACATAGGAGATATGAGAGTTTTGATATTGAAGGGTGGTTTCAAGTCACAAAACCAAAGAAGAATTGGGAATATAAATTGATAACAACCTTTGACACGCTGAATACTGGGTTAAATTATTCCCCAGGATTTATGCGTGAATGGGAAGTGTGAGACATTTATCATACAGATAAGACCCCCATCAACAGTAATTCAGGGACCATAAACTTTTACTCCCTTATCAGTGTTTAGCTAAAAATGTTTGTGTATCTCTTGTAGCAATTCAAGCCTGCTGACCTCCCCCCCTCCAACAGTAATTTAGGGACCATGAAACTTTCACTCCGCTATCAGTGCCTAGACAAAAAAAGTTTGTTGGCTGTTGCAGAATTCCTTTTAAGTGCGAACCAATCACATCCATGTCTGTGCCTTGTCATAAGTATGTATGTTATAAGTATGTATAAATATGCATGCCTCTTCAGATCCAATCCATAAGCCTGAAGAAGAACCCTGCGTTGGTTCGGAAGCTCGCTATTATTACATCATGTATTTTTGTTAGCCATTAAAAGGTATCATATCTACAAGATTACGTCGTTTCTCTTGCTGAGAACGCTCATCTCTAGATATGAATATTAGTGGAAAAACAGGTAAACCAGAAATGGTCAAGAGAAATCACATTGGCATGTTCATGTCAGGAATGCCAACCACACTATATAGATATGTTATAGTGTGATTCATATAGAACCATTGCAGTGGTAGGCGTATATTAATACTTGCCAATTGGCCTGAAATGTTCGGGGGAATCTAGGAAGAGAAGGCAAATCACCCGGGCACCGAACCTATGAATTACACTCGCCTCTCTCCCTCTGCACCCCTCTTCATTGTTGGGCATTGCTGGCAAGTGAAATGAAGTGCAAGCAAGGAGAGAAGAAAATAACGACAGGTCCGGGGCTTGTATTCAGGTCTGTATAAGGTCTGTGTGATGTTAGAATAAAGCAGGGGAGGGGTGACGGCTAGTCTGGGGGTCTGTATAGAAACACAGAAGACCACATGGTCCATGTCTACCATTGTAATATTTACTTATCATTATTCTTTAAATGGGTCCTATAGACTGTATTAAGTCAGTTCTGGTCTAGGGTTTGTACTAAGTAGGGTCTGATCTGATATTTGTATTCATTCCCTAAAGGGTTTTCTGCTCTTTTTTGACTGATGACCTTTTCCCTAGATAGGTCATCAGTACTGTAGTTGATGGATGGGTATCCGACAATCAGGATCCCTGTCCATCAGCAGATCGTCCGGCCCACTGTCCGGTGTAGTAGGCTGGATGTCGTGATCACTGGTCAGAGGAGGAAGTCTGATCTCTGAACATGAAGTGTAGGAGCAGCGTGGTGCCATTGATTTCAAGTCAGCGCTCGGACTACGACCATTTAACTGATAAACTATCCAGAGAATAGGTCATCAATAGAGATGAGCGAGCACCAAAATGCTCGGGTGCTCGTTGCTCGAGTCGAGCTTTCCGCGATGCTCGAGAGTTTGTTTCGAGTAACGAACCCCATTGAAGTCAATGGGCGACTCAAGCGTTTTTGTATATCGCCGATGCTCGCTAAGGTTTTCATTTGTGCAAATCTGCAAAACCTACGAAAGTGATGGAAATACCACAGAAACGGATAGGGCAGGCGAGGGGCTACATGCAGGGCTGCATCTCAGGTTCCCACGTCCCACTATTAAGCCACAATAGCGGCAAGAGTGCCCCCTCCCCTAACAATTTTTACTTCGGACAAACCCTCATTAGCAAGGCACACCTTAGCTAAGCACCACACTACCTCCAACCAAGCACAAGCACTGCCTGCGGGACACACCGTTGCCTTTTCTGCTGGGTTACATGCTGCCCAACCCCCCCCCCCCCCATCCCGCACTACCCTGCGTCCGCAGCACACACCAAAGTGTCCATGCGCAGCCTTCAGCTGCCCTCATGCCACACGCTGGCCTCACGGCCACACCACCCTCATGTCTATTTATAAGTGCGTCTGCCATGAGAAGGAACCAGAGGCACACACTGCAGAGGGTTGGCAGGGCCAGGCAGCGACCCTTTTTGAAAGGGGCGGGGTGATAGCCCACAATGCTGTTGATAATTGATAGTAGATTGACGTTCGATCTTCATTCCAATCCTGTGCCACCTCCGTTAGGAGCTGCAAACGTGGGCATAAAGGGGATTCCGCTGCCAGCCCAGCACTTCTACAAATCTCCACAATGCAGCAATACTCGGTGTGGGAAGTATGTGAGCGGGCCACAGCATGGGTGGCTAGCAGGAACACACAGGCGGTGCATAAAGAAAGCCCATTGCAGTGCCCCGGATAGCTGAGGTTACGTGAGAGGAAGTACATGTTGGCTGTGGCCCACACTCCATGCCCTAGACATTCTGGGTTTTTTTAAAAGTGCCAGGCAGGTACAACTCCGCTATGGCAAGTCTGTGTGCATCCACAGCATGGGTGGCTGGCAGGAACACACAGACGGTACAGAAATAAATCCCATTGCAGTGCCCCAGATAGCTGAGGTTACGTGACAAGAAATACATGTTCGCTGCGGCCCACACTCCATGCCCTAGTCAGTCTAGGTTTTTTGGGGGGACAGATAGGTAGAACACCGCGATGGGGAAGTGCACCCATAGTATACTCAGACCCCTGTAATATTCCTGTAGCAAAGGTATAAGCTGACTCCAGTAACAGTTATGTTGCAGAAGTCTAGGGAGACCCCAGTAACATTTCTGTAGTAACAGTATAGACAGACCCCAGTAACATTTCATTAGCAGACGTATAGGCAGACCCCTGTAACATTTACGTGCCAGAAGTTTAGGCAGACCCCAGTAACATTTTAGTAGCAGAAGTATACGCAGACCCCCTAGTAACATTTATGTAGCAGCAGTATTGTCAGACCCCTGTAACATTTCTGTAGCAGCAGTATAGGCAGACCCCTGTAACATTTACCCGCCAAAAGTATAGGCAGACCCCAGTAACATTTTAGTAGCAGAAGTATACGCAGACCCCCTAGTAACATTTATGTAGCAGCAGTATTGTCAGACCCCTGTAACATTTCTGTAGCAGCAGTATAGGCAGACCCCTGTAACATTTACCCGCCAAAAGTATAGGCAGACCCCAGTAACATTTTAGTAGCAGAAGTATACGCAGAGCCCTAGTAACATTTATGTAGCAGCAGTATTGCCAGACTCCTGGAACATTTGTGTAGCAGCAGTATAGGCAGAGCCCAGTATTTGTAACATTTTAGTAGTAACAGTATAGATAGACCCCAGTAACATTTCTGTATTAACAGTATAGGCAGACCCCGGTAACATTTGTGTTGCAGCAGTAGAGGCAGACCCCTGTAACATTTCAGTAGCAGGAGTATAGGCAGACCCCTGTTACATTTCTGTAGTAACAATATAGGCAGACCCCTGTAACATTTATGTAGCAGAAACATAGGCAGACCCCTGTAACATTTCAGTAGCAGGAGTATAGGCAGACCCCAGTAACATTTCTGTAGAAGTAAAGGCAGACCCCAGTAACATGTCTGTTGCCGCAGTATAAGCAGACCCCTGAAATATTTATGTAGCAGAAGCGTAGGCAGACCCCAGTACCATTGTTGCAGAAGTATACGCAGACCTCTGTAACATTTCTGTAGTAACAGCATAGACTGATCCCAGTAACATTTCTGTAGCAGAAGTATAAGCAGACCCCAGTAACATCCTTGTGGCAGCAGTATAAGCAGACCCCTGTAACATTTACGTGGCAGAAGTATAAGCAGACCCCAGTACCATTGTTGTAGCAGAAGTATACGCAGACCCCTGTAACATTTATGTAGCAGAAGCATAGGCAGACCCCAGTACCATTTTTGCAGCAGCAGTATACGCAGACCCCTGTAACATTTCTGTAGTAACAGTATAGACTGATCCCAGTAACATTTCTGTAGCAGAAGTATCGGCAGATCCTAGTAACATCCTTGTGGCATAGACCGCCGCAGATACCAGAACCGAGGAAGGACCTGCAATTCTGAGTGTGGGTAGGACGTGTGCGGTCCCAGGCTCTGACTCGGTCCCAGCCTCCACCAAATTCATCCAATGTGCAGTCAGGGAGATATAGTGGCCCTGCCCGCCAGTACTTGTCCATGTGTCCGTGGTTAAGTGGACCTTCCCAGTAACCGCGTTGGTGAGGGCACGATTGATGTTGCGGGAGACGTGCTGGTGTAGGGCTGGGACGGCACATCGTGAAAAATAGTGGCGACTGGGGACCGAGTAGCGTGGGACCGCCGCCAGCATCATGTTTTTGAAAGTCTCTGTTTCCACAAGCCTGTACGGCAGAATCTCCAGGCTGATCAATTTGGCAATGTGCACGTTTAATGCTTGAGTGTGTGGGTGCGTGGCGGCGTATTTGCGCTTGCGCTAGCGACAGCTGGACGCTGCGCTGTGAGACATCGCTGGATGGGGCCGAGGACAGTGCAGGTGAGGGTGTGGGTGCAGGCCGGGAGGCGCTCGTGCCTGTGTCCTGAGAGGGGGGTTGGATCTGAGTGGCAGGTTGGGGCACAGGGGGAGAGGCAGTGGTGCGACCCGGAGGCGGTGAACGGCTTTCATCCCACCTTGTTGGGTGCTTGGCCATCATATGCCTGCACATGCTGGTAGTGGTTAAGCTGGTACTGATGGCTCCCCGGCTGATCTTGGCGCAACACAGGTTGCACACCACTGTTCGTCGGTCGTCCGCGCTCTCACTGAAAAACATCCACACCTTTGAAGACCTAGGCCTCTGCAGGGTGGCTTGGCATGAGGGGGTGCTTTGGGAAACAGTGGGGGAGTCCTCGCTCTGGCCCTGCCTCGACCCCTGGCAACTCCACTGCCTCTTCCAACCTGTCCTGCTGCTGCACTTGCCTCCCCCTCTGAAGACTTCCCCTCAGTAGGCTTAGCGAACCAGGTGGGGTCAGTCACCTTATCGTCCAGCGGCTCTTCCTCTGAATCCTCTGTGCGCTCCTCCCTTGGACTTACTGCCCTTACTGCTACCTCACAGATAGACAACTGTGTCTCATCATCATCGACCTCCTCACCCACTGAAAGCTCTTGAGACAGTTGCCGGAAGTCCCCAGCATCATCTCCCGGACCCCGGGAACTTTCCAAAGGTTGGGCATCGGTCACGACAAACTCCTCAGCTGAGAGAGGAACCATTTTTTCCCCAATCAAGGCAGGGGCCCGAGAACAGTTCCTGGGAGTCTGTCTGCTCATCAGAATGTGTCATTTTCATGGAGTAGGGAGGCTGGGAGGAAGGAGAAGCAGGAGCGAGAGGATTCAGAGTTGCAGCAGTGGACGGCGTAGAAAACTGGGTGGTCGATACATTGCTGGGCACAATTTCTGCCATCCATGACAGGACCTGCTCACACTGCTCTGTTTGTAATAAAGGTATACCACGTGGACCCATAAATTGTGGGATGAATGTGGGGACCCCAGAAACTTGCCTCTTTCCTAATCCTGCAGCAGCCGGCTGCGATTCTCCTGGACCAGGAACTCGGCCTGTGCCCACACCCTCACTTGGACCTCCGCCTCCTCGCCCGCGTCCACGTCCTCTAGGCCTACCCCTACCCCTCAGCATGGTGGATTACGAATAGAGCAGACACAGAGTGGTCTGAATAATTATGCAATTATTGGCGTGCAGTTGGAGGCTGACAGCGGTTATGTAACGCACACTGCAGTCCCAAAAAAATAACACGCAAGGCTGCAAAAAGGCCTAGCTGGGTAATAATTATGCAACTGCCAGCAGCCACGCAGTAAAAAGCACACGGTCACAGGTAGCGCTAAGAAGGAGCGTTTTTTCAAATTTTTTTGAAAAAGCTAACAGCCTAGAGAGCGCGTATATGTCTTTCTCTCTACCAGGGGCTGTCGCCGCACGCTGTGCATGAATTTGCAGGCAGACACAGAGCGGTGTAAAAAAATATGCAATTATTGGCGTGCAGTTGGAGGCTGACAGCGGTTATGTAATGCACACTGCAGTCCCAAAAAAATAATACGCAAGGCTGCAAAAAGGCCTAGCCGGGTAATAGTGAGGCAACACCCAGCAGTGACAGTCACAGGTAGCCCTAAGAAGGAGCTTTTTTGGGGTACTTGTTGACAGGATTCTACACTACCTCTGTCCCTGCCTCACCAGTACTGCCCCTATACTCTGTATAATTGACTGCAGACTGAGAACGCAATAATCTGCACAGCCCAAGATGAAATAAAAAATTTGCGCAAAACTGCTCCCAGCAGTCACAACTGTAATGCACACGGTCAGATGTGGCCCTAAGAAGGACCGTTGGGGTTCTTGAAGACGCTAACACTCTCCCTATAGCAGCAGCACCACTCTCCCTGATCTCTGCCAGTGTGTGTCTGTGGTGAGCCGCGGGCAGGACCGCTTTAAATACTCTGCGGTCACTTGATCTCACCAGCCACTCACTGCAGGGAGGTGGGATAGGGCTGGAACGCCACAGGAGGAAGTTGTAATGCCTTCCCTCCATGTCTATTGGCCAGACAATGGCGCTAAACATGCAGGGAAGGAAATGGAATTGACTCGAACACCGCGTGGTGCTCGTCTCGAGTAACGAGCATCTCGAGCACCCTAATACTCGGAGGAGCATCAAGCTCAGACGAGTACGTTCGCTCATCTCTATTGCTGATGCTTTTGTTTATCATAGCTGCACTTAGCACTTCAGCCACTAGATGACACCAGCATTTCATAAATAACCACAGAATATCAGCTAGAGGGTTATGATTGGGGTGTCTCCATTAAAAACCTAGACGGACAATTGAATTTTTGTGCCACTGTTTCTTTTCAACTGAATAAATTGCAGCGTGAAACCGATAAAATAAATGGATTCACTTTCCAGTTCAATTTTCCCCAACATTGGATACAGGCGTGCCATTCACACTGAGGATTGGTACCGACTTAGCCAGTACCGCAAACTGTGATTGTTCTCAGTAAGAGAAACCAAGTAATCTTGTAGATATGATACCATTTAATGGCCAACAAAAATACATGATACAGCGAGCTTGCGAGTCTCTCAGGTTCTTCTGATTCACACTGATATAACTTCTGGTTTTAACAGATTGAAATATAAAGTATAAGGCCAGCTTCACAGAAGCGCTGTGAATTTTCAGGAAAAAAAACAGCTTTTTTTAACAATGATAAAAAATGATAAAAGCAAAACACTAAAGATTACACAATAAATGACGTTCTCTAGAAAAGGTGAAGCAAAAATAAGGTAGTAGAAGTTCTGAACTTGAACAAAGCAACAATAACCAATAATTACAGCTGGAGGTGCTGGTTAAAAGGTGAACTAACCCTATCCCTGCCAAAAATTTCCTCAGAAAGCCTGCTATCAGCCCCCTAAAGGCCATTTTTGGTACTGCCTCACTTCATATCTCCCCCTCCCTGTCTGATAAAGGATATAGATCTTTTCACAGGACCCAATCCCCTGTGGTCAAAGCTCCTAGTTGTGGAGGAACTCTCCAAACACCTAGAACAATCTAAAAAGATGAAGAAACTTAAAAGAGGCCAAACAGGCTCTGGAAAGTGAGGGTAAGGCCGGCTGCACATGGCCGTGATGGGCTGCGCCGCGGAATCTTCCGCGGCGAAGCCCGTCACGGTGCCCCCCAGAGATCCCATACTTACCAGCGGATCCGGCGTTCTGGGTCCCGCATGACGCTTCGGCGGAACGCGGCGCAGCGTCATGTGACACGCCAGCCACGTCACAAGACACGCCCACAGCGTCACATGACACGGCTGGCCGTGTCATATGACGCGGCCGGCGCGTCATATGACGCGGCGGCGGTGGGCGGAGAGGCGATTTCACGCTATCTTCCGCTGTGTTACAGCGGAAGATAGCGTGAGCGGACGGCTTCCATTGACTGCAATGGAAGCCGGCCACGCGTACACCCGCGGCAAGTAGAGCATGCCGCAGGTGAGGACAGGAGATTTCACGGTGCGGAATTCCGCGATAGAATTCCGCACCGTGAGCATTGAGCTATTAGGTTCAATAGAACCTAATAGCTGCAGGCAACGCGGCGGATTTTCGCCGCGTATTACGCGGCGGAAATCCGTCTGTGGGAAGGAGGCCTAAGGAGAGTACAGATGGAGGAGGCCCTTGAAGAAGAATCTGGATTAGAAAAGCGCAACAAGGGATTCAGCACAGAAAGGCAAGACTCGGTTAGCACTAAGGTTGCTGAAAAAAAGTCCAAGAGTCGGTTCCAATCGCAAATGAGGACCCTGCTGGAGGAACTTAAAGTTGAGTTACAAGCAACAAAGTATGCTAGGTTGTGCTTAGAAGGTAACTTGGAAACTGGTGTGAACAGTCTGAAAACTGAAAAGTCTTAAAGAAAGAAAATTGTCTCTGCAAAAAAATAGTAGAGAAGAAGCTATCCAGGATCTGCAGGGGTTACAAAAGACGTGGAAGTTGGAAAGTTGAAAGACACTCAGGCCGGTTGCACACGGGCATATTTGCATTGCAGTCTAGAGCGGGTGTCCGCAGCAAATGCCTTCCATAGCATGCTATTGAAGAGTGTTTTTCCTGCACATGAGCAGAAATAAATTACGCTCGCGAAGGAAAAATAGCATCATGGCCCTTCCACAGTTGA
The DNA here is from genome assembly GCF_035609145.1 of Eleutherodactylus coqui. Taxonomy (NCBI): domain Eukaryota; kingdom Metazoa; phylum Chordata; class Amphibia; order Anura; family Eleutherodactylidae; genus Eleutherodactylus; species Eleutherodactylus coqui. The sequence continues at coordinate 255,247,673 of NC_089841.1, forward strand.
CATTGCTGAAAGGTTGCAGATTCCACATCATCGCTAGCGGAGGCCGCAGGAAAGAAAAATAAATAAATAAATAAATAAATAAAAATCACAGCATGCTCTATTTTTGAACAGTTTCCACCCAGAAGACTTCCTTTGAAGTCCAACCCATGGCCCTTACACAATTGACATTGCTGAAAGGTTGCGGATTCCACATCATCGCTAGCGGAGGCCGCAGGAAACAAAAAAAAAGTTTTAAAAAAAAATCTGTACTGCGCATGTCCAATAGCGAGCTGTCCAGACCATACACAGCACAGGAAATGACAGCCCAGATGGATATTTGTCCAGCCTTTGTTTGAACACTTCCATTGAAGGAGAACCCCCCACCTCCTGTGGTAACCTGTTCCACTCATTGATCACCCATCAGTCAGAAAGTTTTTTTCTAATATCTAATCTGTGTCTCCTCCCTTCCAGTTTCATCTGATTGCTTTGTCTTTCCTTGTGCAGATGAGAATAGGGCTGATCCCTCTGCAGTGTGACAGCCCTTCACATAATTGTAGACAGCTATTAAGTCTCCTCTCAGCCTTCTTTTTTGTAAGCGAAACATTCCCAGAACCTTTAACCGTTCCTCATAGGACATGATTTGCAGACCGCTCACCATCCTGGTAACTCTTCTCTGAGCTTGCTCTAGTTTGTCTATGTCTTTTTTAAAGTGGGGTGCCCAGAACTGGAGACAGTATTACAGATGAGGTCTGACTAAGGAAGAGTAGAGGGGGATAATGACCTCACATGATCTAGACTCTATGCTTCTCTTAATACATCCCAGAATTGTGTTTACCTTTTTGGCTGCTGCATCACATTGTTGACTCATGTTCAGTCTATGATCTGTTAGTATACCCAAGTCCTTTTCACATGTGCTGCTGCTTAGCCCAATTCCTCCCATTCTGTATGTGTTTTTTTCATTTTTCTTGCCCAGATGTAGGACTTTGCCTTTCTTCTTGTTAAATACCATTCTGTTAGTTGCCGCCCACTGTTCAAACTTTTCTAGATCTTTTTGAATACGCTCTCACTTCCCTAGTAGAGATGAGCGAGCACCAAAATGCTCGGGTGCTCGTTACTCGAGTCGAACTTTCAGTGATGCTCGAGAGTTCGTTTCGAGTAACGAACCCCATTGAAGTCAATGGGCGACTTGAGCATTTTTGTATATGACTGGTGCTCCGCTAAGGTTTTCATTTGTGAAAATCTTAGCAAATCACCGAAGTCATGTAAAAAACACAGAAATGGATAGGGCAGGCGAGGAGCAACATGCAGGGCTGTATTTCGGGCTCCGAGGTCTCACTATTAAGCCACAATAGTGGCAAGAGTGAGACACCCCCCCCACACACACACACACACACACACACACACACACACTGTCGGCATAATGATTGTTCTCCTCTTCCACAGCTGTAATAGCTGTGGCAGAGAAGAACAATGTTAGCCCATTGAATTCAATGGAGCCGGCAATACAGCCGGCTCCATTGAAAGCAATGGGCTGCCGGCGAGCGTGGGATGAATTTTCGGGAAGGGCTTAAAAATATAAGCCCTTACCTGAAAAAGAAAGATTTTAGTGTAAAAAAGAATAAAAATGCAGGCATTCTCTTCAATGGAGCCGCTGCTGCTGCCGGCGACTCCATTGAAGATAATGGTCCGCTGGCACACCTGAATTCTTTTTCAGGGAAGGGCTTTACATATAAGCCATTCCCTGAAAATGAATTAAAAGTGATTTAAAAAACAAAAAAAATAGATACTCACCTCCCTTCAGCTGCCGGGGCACAGCCGCATCTTCTCCTGCTGTCCCCTGCACTGTGGTGCTGAACTGCTGTCATTCAGCTGAGAGCTGCACTGAGCCAATCAGAGGCAACACTCACTCACCCATTCATGAATTCATGAATGGGTGTGAGTGAGATCTGCCTCTGATTGGCTCAGCGCTGAGCCAATCAGGGGCATGTCTGACTCCCCCCCCCCCTTTCACACCCACTGCAGGCCGGCCGTGCTGAACTCCGTCTGCCGGGACACGGTGAGTATATATATATTTTTTATTTTTACACATTTCTGGATGAATTGCAGGGAAGGGCTTATATATTTAAGCCCTTCCCGACAATTCATCCCGCGATCGCCGGCAGCCCATATATGCAGACGCCCCTCCTGATTGGGGAGGGGTGACTGCATATAATTATAGCCTGCACATGTGAACGATACCAAGATGCCAGCCACAGATGGATGGTGTCCCACCATACAGGATATCAACCCTCACTGATATAACAGTGGGTGGTCCTGTATCTCTAGGTGGGCCACACTGGCTGACATCTTGGGCTCCCCCCAACAACTAACTACATACAAAAATACTAATGCATACTGATAAAATGCGGGTGTTGATACTGCATTTTGGCCAAAACACATAGGCTGACGGGCCACGTTCAGGCCACACCGCGTCCGTCAGTATCTACGCTAACTCACTATAAAAATTACATAAAATCACAAAGGTGAGAAAAACAACAAAGACATTATTCACAGAAAAAGCCAAAATTGCAATATCCTGTATGGTGGGTCGCCATCCATCTGTGGCTGGCATCTTGGTATCGTTCACATGTGCAGGTTATGATTACATGCAGTCGCCCCTCCCCAATCAGGGCTGGGTTGAGTGAGTGACTGCATATTAGCCTGCCATGAACAAGTTGCTCCTCCACACCATTGTCTGGCTGACTGCATATTTTTAGGGCTTATGGCCGTTGCGCCTGCCCTACGGCGATTGTGCCGATGGCAATTGTGCCTGCCTTATGGCGATCGAGCCTATGGCGACCGTGTCTGCTTTGCAGACTATCAGGTATTGCAATTTTGGCTTTTTCTGTGAATAATGACTAAGGTCAAGATATACTATATCCACCGCATTTCCCTGATCAACCCAGTCGGTGATTCGGTCATAGAAGAAAATTAGATTCATCTGGCATGACTTGTTTGTTACAAACCCATGCTGGCTCTGGTTAATTACTCTATTTTTATCCAAATCCTTGCAAAGAGGTCATCAATATCTACTGCTTGTCCAGGTGGCCTATAGTAAATGCCTACAATGGTGTCATTTCTGTTGTTCTCTCCTTGTATTCTTACCCAAACACTTTCTACAGAACTACCATCTCTGAAGCTTGAATCTCTGTGGAGATGAATGTTTTCCTAACATACAAAGCAATACCTCCTCCTCTTTTTTATTTAAATGTTTTTGTTAAACTCTTTTACACATTACAAAAATAAACTGGAAATATATTTGTTGTATTACAATGACATTATGAGTATGAATGCTCAATAAAAGATAACACTTTTTCCTGGGAATTATTCCATATAAGTCATCTAATCCAGTTTAGATACATACATACAAAACTTCTCCCCATATAAGATTCATCAGGGAGCATATTTATTGGGGTGTGGGGGGTTGGAACACTGGGGAAGGGGAAGGGGGTAACAACAAAGACTCTTAACCAGGCCACTAATAACCAATAACCACTGACCTGCCTGACACTTCCTCCCCTTTTTTTAGGTCTGTTTCTTCTAAATAAGGTGTATCCTTCAAGCCTTGTATTCCAATCATGTGTATCATTCCATCAAGTTTCTGTGATGCCTATAACATCATATTTCTCTTCCTGTGTTAGGAGCTCCAATTCTCCTTGTTTGCTTCCCATGCTCTGTGCATTTATGTAGAGTCATGTTAGTTTGTGATCGGTGTCTCTTGCTCCTCTACTTTCCTTCTGAATTTGTTGTCTTTGTTATTTCTTTCTTTCCACTTCTAATATCGAGGTTCTCAAATAATTAACTAGCTGTATATTTTTACCTGGCCTTTCACTTTCCTTCCCATACTGTTCTAGTTTAAAGCTCTCCTAATAAGTGAAGCAAGGCGCCCACTAAATACAGTATATGCTTGCTTACCTGTTTTTGTAAGGTGCAACCTGTCGTTAGCAAGCAGTCCATCATATAGGTAATTCACTCCATGGTCTAGGAATCGAAATCCACCAACATAGCCAGTTGTTCATCTCTGGAATCCTGTTCCATCTTCTTATTCCATGGCCATCCACTGGGAGGATGAATGAGAAGACCACCTGTGCTCCTATTTCCTTTACCTTCTTTCCAACGTCTTCAAAGTCTCTGCAGATAGTTGCAAGGTCCTTTTTTATTGCAGTGTCATTTGTCCCTACATGTATTAATAGGAATGGGTGATGTTCTGTAGGACTGAAGAGTCTTGACAGCCTATCAGACACATCTTTGATTTTCGCACCTGGAAGACAGCATACCTCTCTTGAGGTGTCAGGTCTGCAAACAACTGCCTCTATTCTTCTCAATAGGGAATCCCCCACACTTTTTTTCTTCAGAACACTTTTTCTTCATTTAAAAGGGCTCTGTGTGCTTACTACACAGTTCTTTGTGGGTAGAGTCATTTCTTGCTGTAACCCTTTCTCCTCTGTATTTGTGGGTAGAGTCATTTCTTGCTCTACCTCTTTCTCCTTCTGCTCAGAAACCAGTACCAGGTCCCCCTGTGCGAAAACCTTGTACCTGTTTACGAGCAGCATGGGTGCTGGCTGTCATTTCAATGTAGCTATTCTCTCTTGAAGACTACACGCCTTTACCTCCAGTAGAGACACAAGCTTACATTTGTGGCAGGTGAAGTTTGGCTTTTCCTCTGGTAGGTCAGTAAACATATAGCAAGAGATAAACATAAAGTGAGAAGCTTCTCAGTTTTACAGAACATGAAGAAAGTTGCAGTGATAACCAAACACAGAAACTAACCGCTTAAGAAGGTGTGGCTGAAATTGAGGCATCCGAGCAAGAAAGTCTTGTGTTACAGAATGAACTATCAGGAATATTGAGTTCAAAGACATCCTGCCATGATCCACTGCACAGGAAGAAGCAAAGTCATTGGAGATAGAATATAGAGAAGACAAAAGAATGAGTAGTTAAGAAGAAATTGTGAAAAAGAAGGAAGAAAAGTCACTGAAAACGCTGATACAAAAAATGATACCCTCAGTTAGGATCTTTGACCCTGAGGTGGATCGAGTTCGTTGTTATTTTATACCCTACCACTAGGGGCATGCTTGGCTGAGCTTTCTGTACGATCCTGTTCACACTCTGCATTCACAAATTATAGGCATTTTATACACATGACATTCCATTACCCTTATCACATAAGGATTCTGTGTCCATTTCATTAGACAATATTTCATGTAACACATGAAATATGGAAATATATGTTTTTCTCAAACGCTAATGCACATTATCCAGATTCTCCTGCGCCATCCTGCAAAGACAACATTAAGGACGTCACGTGACTTTGCAATCATATCCTCATATTTGTTCTGTGTCATTTCTGGCAACAGACATCCAGCAAAACATTTTTTTTTTAAACCCAGAATCCATTTTACAGTTCCATGCTGCACCCCGTTATCAGTCCCTGGGATGGTTTCATCAGCCCACAGACTTGTCTTACAGCACTGCAGCTCCTCAGGACTCACCGATGGAGGACCTTGAACATAGTTCACACCAGTCAGCAGAGCCGGATTAAGGCTCTGTTGGCCCTAAGGCACATTTTGATAGGTGGCCTGAAGATACAGATATTTTAGGCTGACCAATAAAAGAAAGAAAGTTAAATTTAACAGAAAATTTATTACAAACAAATTCAGAGGAACCAGTTTTCTTTGACAGTCCTGTAATTACTGTAAGATTACAGTAGCTGGATTACAACTTTGCACACTTTTGCGACTGCAAATTCGTCAGGTTCTTGAAGTCAATTTTATGAAGCAAATCACTCTAAAATGCAGAGAAGTGCCGATATACCGAGACGTTGTTGACCCATCGTTGATCATTTAACAACTTTAATTCTTTTTAGTTGCAAAAAGAGCGTTCCCCTGAGCAGTTCACAGCCTTTAGAGATAAATCAATTCGGAGCGCTAGGTCCGTTGGAGATGCATGATGGACCGCAGTAGTGTGCAGCATCTAAGCATCACCTGGGCACTTCCAGTTGGTGCCATTTTATCGGGTCTTTGCTCTTTAGACCAGAATACAAATTGATAACATTCTGCTGGGAAATTGGAAGACTAGTCCTTGGAATACCAACATAAATATCTTCATCAGACATAGGGTCATGCTCAGTCTAAACACCAAACCTCCTCAGCACCATGGAATATACCTCAATACAAGCTCACCTGAACAACATCTAGGCTTACACTGAGTGAGCGTGGCACTGAAAGAGTGAGACTTGGAAACTCCAAGTCTTCTCATCACCTGATAATTATCAATTTTTTTTTTACTTTATTTTTTTGTAGCCTGGATCTTTGGCTGGCCCTAAGACAAGTGCCTTATTAGCCTAATGGTTAATCCAGCACTGTCAATCAGGAAAACTTCAACCACCAAATGATCAAATTTCTTTCTTGCTCAGCTGATGAGACCACTGGCCAACTGACTTTGTAAGAGGCTGCACACAATCCTCTCCCTCCCACAACTACCAGAAGTATGGAAAGTCCTTGCCAAGAATGAGCTCTACTTTTGGCTCTTCACACTTAAAGTTCAAATGGCACAGTACCAAAATGGACAGGCACAGTCTTACTCGTCTCAGGTCCTGTCTTGAGGAATGGCAGAACCTCAGGCATGACCTTGGAAACTTCCTGGTTTGGATCCAATTCTACGATATATATATTATATATACACACACACACTATACAATATATATGTATGAAAGTACTAATAACCACTTGTTCATGCGCCACCCCTAATCACATGACAGTGATGTCATCACAGGTCCTTCAATATTTTGACCAACTCAGTCATCACAGGTCCTTCAGTGAGTTACATGCATGTGATGATGTCACAACCGCTGGATGTAAACTACAGTGATCCCATTTAGTGATAGCAAGCAGATCCTGTACTTTGTTTTGATTTTAAATTCCTTAAAAGTTTCATTAGAATGCTGCATTTACACTTTGCTATACAATGATTAATGTTTATTTACACAAAATAAGAAAAGCCCTTTAAAAAAGGAGTAAGCACTGCTTCCCTAACACATCTGATTGCTATACCAGTGACTGGCGCAGAGACTGACTAATAGAGTTACAAAATATTTAATGCACTAGTAAACTAAATATTTGTAACAAGTTTAATATCAGACTAATAGCTTGTAACGTGCTGATGGCTATTATGTAATCTTCCAAGGTTGCTTGGCAGAATGCCCTCTGTCCCTTCTTTGTCTGGAGTCCGACACACTTCTTAAGATCTCCATTGTACAGGGATTCCAAATGAGGTCTAGACAGCCACTCACTCTCTGGGACAGCAGGGGGACATCTGTCTCATGTCTGGCTGTTAGGAGGAATGTTACCAAGAGGGGAGTATTTGATTGATGAGACTACATGATTCAAGTACCCTTCCTGCAAACTAATTGCCAATCCAAATATTCCGACATGCAAAGATATGTAATGTATGTGACCAATTAATAGTTCTTCTTTACATAAAGAGTTGCAGTGAACATGAGTTGTATATATAAGTATTCTACTAGCTTTACCACAGACTTAAGGAACAGCACAGTTTACTTAAAGGGGTTATACAGCGTTTCCCCCAAAATAAAGAAGCGCAGGGTCTTATTTTCAGGGGATGTCTTATCATACTTACCTAGCAGGTGCCATCCAGGTCTCTCCGCTGGTCCCCGCAGTTCCTGTAGGCTTCCTAGCAGGTCACAGCCGCCAACAGAAGATTGCTTGCTGGTAGCGCGGTTTGTAAACCCCACCTCCAGCAAGCAATTGCTCTGATTGGTTCTTGAGTGCCGATGCTCAGCCAATCTCTGCCATTCAACGCGATGGCTGTAATTGGTTCATCGACCGCCGCAGTGATTGGCTGAGCTGTGGTGCTCGTGAACCAATCACTGCGGCACTCGATGAACCAATTACAGCTGTCGCGTTGAATGGCAGAGATTAGCATGTGCTTCGGCACTCGAGAACCAATCTCTGCCATTCAATGCGACAGCTGTAATTGCTTCACGAGCACCACAGCTCAGCCAATCACTGCAGTGCTCGATGAACCAATCACAGCCATCGCATTGAATGGCAGAGATTGGTTCTCGAGTCCCGAGGCTCAGCAAATCAAAGCAATCGCTTGCTGGAGGCAGAGTTTATAAACCCTGCTACCAGCAAGTGATCTTCTGTGGACAGCTGTGAACTGCAAGGAAGCCTGCTGAAACTGTGGAGACCAGCTGGAGGGACAAGGTCGGCGCCTGCTAGGTAAATATTGCACTTTTTTTCCATGTAGCATAGCTAGGGTTTATTTTTGGCGTAGGGCTCATATTTCAAGTTCCCCCTCATCCCCCTGAAAATCAGGGTAGGGTTCATATTAGTGAAAAGTCTTATTTTCGGGAAACACGTTACCAGAATAGCAAATTACCCCCACCAACAGGATATCCTGAGGATAGAGGATAACTTGCTGATCTGTGAGAGTCTCACCATGGTGAGCCCTGCAGATCTCAAGAATAGGACCAAACTTCACCTGCCAGAAATGCAAGCTTGTGTTTCTACTGGTGGAAAAGGTGCAAGAGAATAGCTACATTGTAACTCATTAAAGAAGGTGAGGATTTCCTTGATAGAGTAGAAGAAAGTCATCAAAATGTTTAAGGAAAAGCACTGTCCAGTGTACATGCAGAAGCAGAGGAATGGAAGCATGTGACCCAAAGAAGCAGGACGATCAGGAGTCAGCCAGCACCCATGATGCTCGGGAACCAGTACCAGTTTCTCACGCAGAAGAGAAAGAGGTACAGCCAGAAATGACTACCCACAAAGAACAGAGCAGAGGAGAAAGAGGTACCGCAAGAAATGACTCTACCCACAAAGAACTGTATAGTAAACACACAGAGCCCTCCTGAATGGAGAAAAAGAAGTTTTGTTGTGAAGAAGAAAAGGAGAGTGGTGGTTGTGGGGGATTCCCTACAGAGAAGAACAGAGGCCGCTGTCTGCAGACCTGACACCTCACGAGAGGTGTGCTGTTTTCCAGGTGCGAAAATCAAAAGATATGTCTGATAGGCTGTCAAGACTCTTCAATCCTACAGAACACCACCCATTCCTACTAATACATGTAGGGACAAATGACACTGCAAAAAAGGAACTTGAAACTATCTGCAGAGACTTTGAGGACCTCGGAAAGAAGGTGAAGGAAATAGGAGCACAGGTGGTCTTCTCATCCATCCTCCCAGTGGATGGCCATGGAATAAGAAGATTTGGATTTCTAGACCATGGAGTGAATTACCTATATGATGGACTGCTTGCTACAGACAGGCTGTACCTTATAAAAACAGGTAAGCATATTGCAATGGGCAGGGCGAGGGGGATGATGCAGAAGCAAATGGTATAGATACGAGACACCAGAAGTTATAATACTGTCATGGGGAAATGAACCACTGGACTTGGGTACAACCGGAGGCTTAGTCCTTGTCATGGTGTAGCCAAATGGTAAAACGAGGGGGAATGTTTGTGGAAGTATATTTCACGTCATGAAGCCACCGTTCCCACCTCATTATTCTATATGGCGGAGTAATAAACACTGGACAAGTGTATCGCACCTCGGGACCTCAGGAACGGTTGAGACCCGGTAAACTTTACTTAGATGAACTTGAATATACAGGCTATAACAGGTATCATTCACAACAGCAGTTACAGGCAAAAACTCAAAGGTTAGAGGAAAAATACACAGGAACAATGCTGACCTATAGTCCACGTTATCTATATGTCACTGGTCCTGGACATCAAATATACTCCAGAGGAGGCAAAAGTAGAGACCTCTACACATACACTCTGGTAGGCAATTACTGAAGAAAAGTCTTAGCATAAATACACCCCACTCTTCATCCGCGTGGGTGTCACAATCACATACCTCTGTGTGGTGATCCTATTGGCTGATGGCCACACAGGAAAAATAAGTGCCTGTAGTGTGAATGGGTATCTAGTATAGCGAAACTGGGATTTTGGGGGTTGTGTGCTCTCTCTCTCTGGACGGGACTCACTCCTATTACAGCCATACTCCAAACACTGTGGGTAGTCGTTCCTCTTCCTCCATCTTCACCAACATGGAAGCTGAAGGTGCTTCCATGCGGCTCTGTGTTAGTCCCCACAGCAGGTAAGATGGAACCCTGCTCCAACACAGATTGATGAAGACTGAACCCTTCCCGTTCTCAGACACTCACTTTTATAACCTCCCTTGTACCACATGACACAGTAAGTTAGATACATTCAGCAGCAGAGCTGACAGGCAGTGATTTTAAGGGAGTTAACCCTTCAGACGCTGCAGCTGTGCAACATACATACAGAAAATTGACATGACAGTTTTGTACAGTGCATCCACATAAGACAATACACATATGAGAATTATGGAGGGGACTAGGATGTTATTCTGGGACACTACAATATATTTAGTGGGCGCCTTGCTTCACTCACTAGGAGCTTTAAACTAGAACAATATGGGAAGGGAAGTGAGAGGCCAGGGAAAAATATACAGCTGATTAATACATTTGAGAACCTTGCTATTAGAAGTTGGAAGAAATTACAGAGACAAAAAATTCAGAAGGAAAGAAGAGGAGCAAGAGATACCAATCACAAACTAAAATGTTTTTACACAAATGCAGAGAGCATGGGAAACAAACAACAAGAATTGGAGCTCCAAACACAGGAAGAGAAATATGATGTCATAGGCGTCACAGAAACTTGGTGGAATGATACACATGACTGGAATACAAGGCTTGAGGGATACAACTTATTTATAAGAAAGAGACCTTAAAAAAAGGGGAGGAGGTGTTGTGTTGTATATTAGGAAAACATTAATCTCCACAGAGATTCAAGCTTCAGAGCTGGGAGTTCTGTAGAAACTGTTTGGGTAAGAATTAGAGATGAGCGAACGTACTCGGTAAGGCCGATTTCGCAAACGAGCACCGCGATTTTCGAGTACTTCACTACTCGGGTGAAAAGTACTCGGGGGCGCTGTGGGTGAGCGGGGGGTTGCAGAGGGAGTGGGGGGGAGAGGGAGAGAGAGAGAGCTCCCACCTGTTCCGCGCTGCTACCCCCAGCTCCACCACGCCACGCCCCGCCCCCCCGGCGACTCCCAAATCTTTTCACCCGAGTAGTGAAGTACTCGAAAATCGCGGTGCTCGATTGCGAAATCAGCCTTACCGAGTTCGTTCGCTCATCTCTAGTAAGAATACAATAAACAACAGAACGGAAACCATTGTGGGCATTTCCTATAGACCACCTGGACAAGCAGAAGCTATGGATGAACTCTTTCTACATCAGATGGCCAAGCTCTCAAAAAAGCATGACAATAGTGATCATGGGCGATTTTAACTATCAGACATTTGTTGGGAATCTCTTTCGTAAAAGTAATGGATCCAACCTGGAAATGGTTGAGGAAGGAAGGGTGGCTGGGACCTTGGAAGGCAGTGATCATGTTATCCTTGAATTTTGGATAAAAAGGGGATGAAGACCTGAGAAAACTCAGACCTCAATATTAGATTTCAGAAAGGCAGATTTTAATGAACTCAGAAAGAGGATAGGAAGAATCCAATGGCTGGATGTTCTTAAGGACAGAAATGTCCAAGAAGGTTGGGAAATATTGCAAAATGAGATTCTCAAAGCACAAATGTTAACAATCGCTAAAAAATGAAGAATGGGAAGTATTTAAAGAGACCAAGATGGATGGACGAACACAGAACTTACACACATGTTAAAAATGAAGAAAAATATCAAATGGAAGGAGGGGGATAGCTAAAGAATGCAGAAACTGTAGGGCAAGTGTTAGAAAAGCTAAAGCTAATAATGAATTGAGGCTTGCAACAGAGGCCAAAAGCAATAAAAAAGGATTTGGGGTGTGGGGGTGGGAGGTCAAAAGAAAAGTCAAAGATGCTATTGGATGCTTACAGGATGAAAATGGTGAATTGGTTAAGAATGATGTTGAGAAGGCTGAACTCTTAAATTCGCACTTGGAATCTGTTTTCTCTTAAAAAGTAGATGTAACATCAACTGATCTTCCCTGTGCTATTGGGGGAATAAACAGTCCAATACTCCATATACCATGTGTACACAGACATACTGAAGACCATATTGGTGATTACAGTATGATTAAATCCAGTGACTCATAGATGACGTCTCCTGTGACTGCAGACATAATCTTTTTGTTTCTTCTGCATGCGACCCAGACCACTAAAACAACTACTCACCGATTACTGCAGAGTTTACTATTGAAACTACTCTAGCCCCCCAGCCTTCCATACATTCTATAGGAACTCAACTAAATTGAGATCCCATATAGACCTACAGTACAGTGACCTTTTGTGCTCTGTGAGAATCCTAGGCTCATTTTTTTGACAAAGTAAGTGGATTCAACATTTTAAGCTACTTTTGTCCTTATAGCTTAAATAAACCTTTTGTGACCAATATATGCCTTTTTACAGCACTGCAGCAGAAGTCCAGCACAAATGTCCCGTGTAGCACATACTTAGCTGTCTAGAGACTGCCAGGCTCCTGCTCTAACGATTAGGATCAGAGAGACTTGCATTCCCAGCCATTAACAATCAAGTGCTATGGTCAGAAATTACCAGGGCACTTAAGTGGTTTACACAGGGAGGGGACTCTCTCTGTCACCTAACCAATCCTCCACAATATGATCGCAGGGTGATGATTTGTTGTAATGGCAGCCAGGAGCATAACAATGGTCTACAAGTCTGTCATGAACAGAAGCCCATTTGGTCCTACCAGAGGCAGAGCCTAACAGGCTGCCTGTTAGTAAAAAACTGACAGATTGTAATGTAGATGTATTGCAGTGTATTATACAGGCGATCAGAGGATTGCATGTTCAAGTCCCTCACTGAGACAAAAAAAAAAGTTTAGCAAACTGTTTTGTAAAATAAAAATCTAAAATAAATAAGTAAAAGGAACACCAAAAAAGCATTTTTTTCCTTACACTTTCGGGCACAGACTGGTCTTCATGCCACCCTATTTAAATAGATTGTTTCCCATGCCTCTCCTTCCCATAATGCAGCCCATGCAATCTTCCCAAGCTATAATAGGGTGCTGCATACATAGTAACATAGTATGTTAGGCTGAATGAAGACAATGTCCATCTAGTCCAGCCTGCTTCCACCCTCTAATTGATCCAGGGGAAGGCAAAAATCCCCAAGAGGCAGAAGCCAATTAGCCCATTTGGGGGAAAATTCCTTCCCGACTCCATAATGGCAGAGTAATCTGTGGATCAACCTTCATAGTTCCTATCTGACATGTGCCACATTTTCTCAGTCAGACCACTTCCCCATGCCTCCCACTTTCTCACAAGCATTGCTCTTCATGCCCCATTCTATTAAGCATATTGCTCCCCATAGCTCACCATTTCAAACAGACTGCTGAAAATGAACTTGTCTTTTGTCCCCATGCCTCTTTCTCAGACTCAACCCCGTGACGCCCTCTTTGTATGATGCTCCAAGTTCAGGTCTGGAGACCCACAGTCAGGCCGAGCACCGTTCTAAAGTCCATATGTGAAACGGATGAAGAAAATTACAGTGTGGTTAGCTCCTCACAGATTGCTTCCAATGGCCTATTTCTCTTCCACAGACTGCTCCCCATAGCCCCTTCCTCTCACAGTCTGCTCCCTATGCCTTCTGTCAGAAAGTGCTTCCTGTGCACCTTTTCTCATAAAATACTCTCCATGCCTCCCAGTAGCTCACAAACTGCTCCCCATATCCCCCTCCCACAGACTGCTCCCCATAGCCCCTTCCTCTCTCACAGTCTGCTCCCTATGCCTTCTGTCAGAAAGTGCTTCCTGTGCACCTTTTCTCATAGAATACTCTCCATGCCTCCCAGTAGCTCACAAACCGCTCCCCATATCCCCCTCCCACAGGCTGCCCCCCGTGCCCTCTTCTCCCACAGACTGCTCCCAATGCTCCTCTCTCCATCAAAGACTTTCCAATGGCCCCCACTCTCTCACTGATTGCTGTGAGCAAAACTGCGCAAATCAGTGCATTTGATTTCCCACTAATTACTGTGTATCACACACGCGTACACCTAAAATACGTTCTCGTGAACCCAGCCTTATATGGATCTCTGTGACAGGTTCCTATGCGTGTATCATGTGTATTCGCTAAGTATTTACGTGATCCCATTGACTTTAAGGGCGGCTTCAGATGGGCATTTTTCAAAATACGCTCGCTCCTATGCAACCTTTTTGTGCATGCTGCGTGCCGGCACAAATACTCACAGGGTTAGGGGAATCGCCCTGCCCTGATTTTAAATGGCTGTTTAGCCAAGCAAGGTGCCAATGTTTGTGGGTAGGCGGAGCATTTTGCGCATACCCACGAATACATATGTGAGTTTTCGTGCACCTCTATAGACCTCTATGAGCCTTTTGGTGCGCAAATATGCACAAAATAAAGCAGGTCCTACCATTTTGCACACGCGAGAACCACGTGTGCAAAAAAGGAGAAACACTAATGAACCCATTATAATAAATGGGTTCTTTTATCTGCGTTTTTCACAAAAACGTGCTTAAACATGCTCATCTGAAAGAGACCCAAGGGCAGCTTCACAGGTGCAAACAAAAAAAACACGCAATAGTGTGATTTTCACTGCGCAAAAAGTCACGCTATAGTGCGTGCATCTGCACTGCTGCAGACCGTTCACAACAGCATGGGACATACCCGCACTGTAATTTGTGCAGCCTAACTGGTTCCTGGTGCTTTCACCTTCCCTGCTAATTGCGCACTTGCGCAGAGATCGGGTATTTTCGCACCCCAATAGACTCCTATGCTTTCTTTATCGTGCAAATGCGCACCAAAATTGAGCATGTCACTTTTTTTTTTGAGAGCACAAAATGTGTGCAAAAACACAAGTGAGAATTAACTCATTAAAAACAATGGGTTCTATTTGTATTGTGCGCACACACACTTGTCTAAAGCTGCCCTAATGGGCAATTTCAGGGCTTCTTCAGACGGGTACATGCGCAAATATGCTCGCCTCAGTGCAAAATATTTACGCAATGAAATGATTTGCGTGTGTGCCTGCACATAGTACTTTATATATTTTTGCGCATATGGGGTCTGTTTTTATGGGCACACAACATCCCACCATCAAAATTTAAAAGGCTATGTAGCCTAATGAGGTCCAGATGTGTTCTTTTCCCTGCAGTTTTGCACAGCATATTGCGCTTCCTCTTGCGAATTGCACACGCATTTGGGCATCCCCCATAGATTTCTATGTCAGCCAATCACTCCAGGTCAGTCAATCACTGAAGGTCAGTACACATAAAGCTGTCTTCCAAGGTGCTGGTGCGGTCAGCTTTCTCTGTTCTCATTTCTCTCTGTGTGTGGTGTAAGTAGGCTCTATGTGTGGTGGCTGCAGGTAAGGTTTGTGTCTTGTGATTTTGTTTAATTATGTCGCTGGACTCCTGGTTAGTGTAGGGACTAGCTGTATAGCTAGGAGCCATGATGTGGCCCACTAGCTTCCATATTTTGGCCAAAACGTCAAATACCTGGCATTTATAGCATTAACATCTGCTACTAGTGTTTGCATATTGGCTGCTGTATGGTGAGATTTTTGGCTCTGTGTGTCTTCTTATCCTGTCCCGTTGTCCTGGTCGATGGTGGCATGTGTATGCATCCTAGCTTGGATACGTGGGTTCACAGGAGCAGCAAGGGCCCAGATCTGAAGACTGCTGGGCCGCCCCCTACTGGGGCATGTCCCCACTCAGGTAGGTTCTTGGCCATCTTCCTTTGTAGAAGATAGGGAGAGGTGTTAATCGGTGGTTTTTTCACCTGGTGTACCCTATCCATGATAGCAGTTATAAAGCCCTTCTGAAGGAAGTAGCCCACTCAAGGGTTTTTATTGCAAAAATGAGAACCAAGAAGTTTATAATAGTCCAACCATTATGGACAACACCCTACGTTACACCTTTTTGCGGTGCTAAAATAACAAACCATAAAAAAAAAATTTAAAATAATGCGTGATATGATGCTACTTTGGTTAGAAGTACAAAAATGTGGATATAATAATTAAATATGTTCTCCAGGAAATGCTCAACCCCCGCTCGAATATCAAGGATATGCCATTTTCATAAAAGCTTTGGATGAAGTTGTATTAACCCCTTAAATAACAAGTGTAACAGATCATCTTAACACTTTTACAAGTAATATTAGCGCAAGCCATTTGTGCGTTGGTTACTTGTATGTATGTGAATATAGTGTACTATCCTGGCCATACAGGAAGCATTAGCAGTTCCCTTGGGTTATGATGATAGAAGTAGACAGGGTTTTCATTTTTTCCTAGTTATTGTTTAATTACATTATTACCTTGGCTCAAATTACAATTGGACAATCTGCTTCACTTATGCATCAACTTGTAGTTTCTGCATCTGTCAGCCCTTGGGCAATTGCACTTCTAGAGCAGCGACATAAGGTGGCCAGACCCCTAGTTAACATAGCATGTGTAGTAAAGTGCTGGCTGCAGGTTAGCATAAGACGACTGGCTCAAAAAAAAAAAGGCTTCAGCATCAAAGGAAAGATTAACAAACTCAATACGCAAGTATATCCATTGAGAAAGGCTTAGCTACTGCCTACTACAACTACAAGGGTGTACTCGCATATAATGCCATTGTCTTTCGACCAGTGAACAGCTGCCAGTACTGGATAAAATGGAAATGATACTATGTATACTGTGGTACAAGGACGGTCTTATGATGCGTTTAGACTGAACGATAATTGTTCAGTTTAAACTCGGCCAACGACCAATGAGAATCGTGTGGTTCTCGTTCGTCATTCAGTTTCAGCCAGCTTAAAAATCGTCTTGTTGACTTGTGGGGCCGTCTAAACAGTGATGGTTCAGCGTTTCACATAGGAATCTACAACACTGAACGATAAGGGTTCTCAACGACAATTGGCAGTCTAAACATATTGCCAAGCGCAAACAAGCTGGTGATGACATCATTTTCTCGGATAAATGAGAAATGGATTTGATTTTCGTCCCATGTAAAAGGGGCATTACTGTACAATATAATTATTCACTGCATTCACCTATACAGTCCAGACACAGTAAATATACTCCTTGTAAAAAGCCCCTAGAAATGGTTTTCATTTAGCTACAAAACCCGTCCTGCAGTTCCATCTCAGGCAGATCTGTAAACGATGAGAGTTGTGGTGATTAGATGAACGCTCTTGTCACTGGAGGCCCTAAAAGTAGTTCCCCTCTTGGCCTATAAAAGGTTCTCAGAGGCTCCTTGTGTGCAGTGACCTCTTCTTCCTCTTGTGTAGAGCTTGTTGACCACTAGACGCCTCTACGACGCAGAGAAGAGATTTCACCTCGTTACCAGAGTCTGAGAGGGGCGCATTATTGGGTGAGGGCACACAAGGTGACCGGGCTCAGGGCCCCCTTACAGACCACCAGTAGAGAGGAGCATCTGACCAGACTGTTAGTAGGTGTTGGGACCAGTGGATGTGTGAGGGCCCCCTGCAGACCACCAGTAGAGATATTATCTAACAATTACATACAGCTCCAGCTGTTTCGTTGTCCACCATCCGGAAACAGGTGGCATCATCATTGCAGGCCCTCTGTCAGAACCGGGGTTTGCTGCTGGGATCTGTTTTACTACATGGGTTTTCAGCAGCATAGCTCCACAGGTAGTGTTGATTGAGCTGGCTGGTTGTGGATTACTCCACCCAGTCAATCCACGGGTCTTCTGCTCATATATACCAGTTCCTCTGCTTGAGGCTGCTGGTCTTTCCTCTGTTTGTTCAGTATCATGTTGCTGTGTGTCTGCGCATGTGGCTGGGCATGGGGTGTCTGCACATGTGGCTGGGCATGGGGGGTCTGCACATGTGGCTGGGCATGGGGGGTCTGCACATGTGGCTGGGCATGGGGTGTCTGCAGCGTTCAGGATCTTCAGTGTGAACAGTGTCATGCTCCTGCGTGTCTGTGCGGCTCTTGGTATATGTGGTGTAAACTGTGTTTTGCTGTGGGTCCTTTATCATCTAGACTGAGGTAGGTCCCTAGGTTTCAGTATAGGGTCGTCCGTATCAGTATGATTACCCCGCATTGCAGCAGGTTTCCTGGGGTTAGTTGTCTTGTTAGTGTAGAGAGCCACGAGACCACGAGGACTCATGAAGTGGATCGCTGGCCTAAGTATCTTGGCCAAAACACAAACTAATACCTTGTATTGTATATATTCCATCTGTTTATACATGTGGGTATGCCTGGTGCGTGTTTTGAGTGTTTATCAGACATTGGTTTTGCTGTTCGGTCTAGTTTCACTAGTTCGTGGGTGTGAATGGCATAACGTTTATGACTGTTTTGTCACTCATGTCCGCGAGTTTTGTGTCCAGGCTGCAATTCAGCAGTTCACGTGCCGGTAAGACTCTGCTGAGTGTTTATGTCCCAGAATGGGCGCTGACAACGGCTGTCTTCATGTCTGGAATGCTAAGAGTAAGCGCCTCAATCCAGCCTTTGCTGTGGAGCAGCACACTGCCCCCTGCTGGTGTGATGGTCTGGGGGGCCATTGCATATGACAGTTGATCACCCCTGGTAGTGGTACAAGGGACAATCACAGCTCAGCTATCTGTTCAGACCATCCTGCAGCCACATGTGTTCCTCTCATGGCGGCTTCCAAGAGGCAGCAGGATAATGCTCGGCCGCGCACACAAGGGGGTCACAGGAATGTCCCCACAACATTGCCACACTTCCATGGCTGCCCAGTCACCAGATTTACGGCCAATCAAATATGTACCCAGTACTAGACCCTACATACCCTCTTGTATCACATCTTGTATCCAAGCTAGAGGCTACCCAATAGGATACTAGAGCCTCCATGTCCATCTGTATTACATTTTGTATCCAAGCTAGAGGTAGTAAAACAGGGTACTAGAGCCTCCATGACCACTCATATCACATTCAGCATCCAAGTTAGAGGCGGCCGAATAAGGTAGTAGAGCCTCCATGTCCACCCGTAACACATCTTGAATCCAAACTAGAGGCGGCACAACAGGGTTCTAAAGCCTCCATGCCTGCCTGTGTCACATCTTGTATCTGTTACGGACACAGGGTTGTGGACCCGCTGGACCAACTCACCCGTTTGATGTAGGGTAATCTTGACAGCCAGACCGATGAGTTGCTGGCTGGCCCGCTGGAGTTTCTGTGATGGAGACAAGTAGGGCACAGTCACCAGGCAGTAGTTAAAGGGGGCAGGCAGCAGGAACAGATTGATGATGCTGAGCTGAGTTGAAACAGGTAAAGGATGATGATGCTGAGCTGGTACAGGAGGCGGGCAGATACAGCATGGCTGGTACAGGAAGCAGGTCGGTACAGGAAGCAGGTCCGTACAGCAAAGTTGAGCAAGAGCAAGTAGACTGAGCTGAGCAGATACTGGATGTGTTCACACCAAGGTCCCAGCAGTGAATAATGGACTCCAGCACAGTTGAATAGAGCAGTGGTCCCCAACCTTTTTGGCACCAGCTTCAAGCAAGAACATTTTTACAAGGCCCGGCAGGGTTGGGCGGGACATGGGCGGGGCTTTGGTTATATGGGGCGGGTTTATGAAGGGGGCTGGAGTTTAGTGCATACTTATTCTATTATGACATTTAGAATGTCCTGGCAGTACACACATAGGGCAGTATAATATATCCCCCTCCCGTCTGGCAGCACACACATAACATTAGGAAGTCCAATTGACAATTGGAAGAAAAAATAGGAGCAAATTCGCAGCAGAAAAAAAAAACGCTAGTGGGTAGTCACCCTAAGGCAGTGTATAATCTATTCCCCCCCCCCCCCCAGCACACACATAGGGCAGCATATAATTTATTTCCCCCCACAGTAAGACAGCCCTCCCCAGTAATAAGCAACCCTCCCCAGTAATAAGCAGCCCCCCCCAGTAATTAGCAGCCCCTCCCCTGTAATAAGTAGCCCCCACCCCCAGTAATAAGCAGGCCCCCCACCAGTAATAAGCAGCCCCCCCCGTAATAGGCATTCCCCCCTGTAATAGGCAGCCCCCCCCCCGTAATAGGCAGCCCCCACCCCTCAGTAATAGGCAGCCCCCCCAGTAATACCAGCCCACCCCCCCAGTAATTAGCAGCCCCTCCAGTAGTAAGCAGCCCCCCTAGTAGTAAGCAGCCCTCCCCAGTATTAAGCAGCCCGCCCCAGTAATAAGCAGCCCCCCACAGTAATAAGCAGCCCCCCCAGTAGTAAGCAGCCCACCCCCCCACCCCCGTAGTAAGCAGCACCCCTCAGTAACAAATAAGTAGGGTAGGAACGCGTCACAAGGTCTTCAAAACTCCGACGTAGTTTCACGAATAACCTATCCACGTATTAACAGGAGAGCTGCAGGACATTTAAAACGGTTTCCCTGATATGTTAGAAAAAATTGTCCCTGCGCTACGTGGTACTTGTGTTATATATATGGATACACTTTATACTTAGCGATAAGCATAAAGGCGAGTGGTAGTATAAGAAAGACACTTACTGGGAAGGAGGGGGGTGTAAGTGTCTTTCTTATACTACCACTCGCCTTTATGCTTATCGCTAAGTATAAAGTGTATCCATATATATAACACAAGTACCACGTAGCGCAGAGACAATCTTTTCCCACCCCTCAGTAATAGGCAGTCCCCCCCAGTAATAACCAGCCCCCCCCCCCAACCCATATACTTACCTCCTCCCTGCTGTCAGCGTCGCTCTCTCTCTGCTTGCCCTGATGTCAGTGTGTAGCCCGACACGCTTCCTCCCCGAGTCCTTTCCTGCGGAACTAATGAGCAGGGGACTCGGGGAGGAGGATCCTGGCTGCACACAGACCTCAGTGTGCGCCGGGATCAGCGCGATTACCAGCGGGGAGCTGCAGCGCCCCCGCTGGTAATCGCTTCAGTGGTGAGCGGCGTCGGCACACCGCAGATCACATAACACAAGGCAGCGGGTCGGATTCGGCCCGCGGGCCTTGTGTTTAGAAGAAAAGTTCCGGCGGTGCCGCGGACCGACTCTAACCACCTAACGGCCCGGCCCCGGTCCGCCGACCGGTGGTTGGGGACCCCTGGAATAGAGGAGTAATGACTCATAGTCTGCAGGTGAGCTGAAGTCCAGGGAAAACTTAACTCCTGAGGTGCTGGAGAAACTAAGGAGTCAAGCCTACACAGCAGCAGGGCAAAGCCTAACAGGGTTCTAAAACCTCCAGGCCTGCCGTATCCAAGCTAGAGGTGGTACAACAGGGTACTAGAGCCTCCATGCCTGCCCGTATCACATCTTGTATCCAAGCTACAGGCAGCCCAACAGGGTACTAGTGTTGTAGGGTCCAATGATACCCAAGCTGTCACTTTATTGTACCGGTATATATGTGTTCAGTTGGAATCATTTCCAAAAAGACTGAACCAAGGACAAAAGGCAACATACTCTCTTCTACAATCCGCACAAAGACATTCCTTCGTTATCTAAAAACAAAGTGATTGGGTCAGTTTTCTACAATAAATGGTCCTTTTGCTCTTTTTCTTTCTGACACTTTTTTCCATATAGAGAAGTCTATGTGCAAATGCCAGAAAAAAAACTATACCTAAAGCATGCAGAAACATAAAAAAAATGCAATGGAACCCAAAAACAAATCAATAGTTTGAAAAAACAGCACAAAAAAGCCTTATTTATTGAGAATTTCATAATTTCTTATTGAGCTACTGCTAACATCTGTGTTTTTTGCTGTAAAGAAAAACTGCAAAGGTAATCGTCAGATTCAAGACTGCAAAAAGCCACACGGCCCGTGTGACACCAGCCGGAAACTATCTGCTCTTCCCCTTTATACAATATCACAGTTCAGAGTATATTTCTGCCCCTCTGACATGTCTGTTTCAGCAAAATAAAGGAAAACAGCACTCCATTGTGAGACACAGTAGGACAGAAGAACACAGGAGGGACAGGAATGGTGGTACCTGAAGCCTGTCAGATAGCAGCAGCAGCCTCAACAATCTATGCAAGGGAAAATAGCGCAGTTGACAGGAGGCAGAGGGGCGGGAGCAATCCTTTTATTAAAGCAACGCGTTTCAGTGCCACACCAATGTCTTCATCTGCC
The DNA here is from genome assembly GCF_035609145.1 of Eleutherodactylus coqui. Lineage (NCBI taxonomy): Eukaryota > Metazoa > Chordata > Amphibia > Anura > Eleutherodactylidae > Eleutherodactylus > Eleutherodactylus coqui. The sequence continues at coordinate 255,269,759 of NC_089841.1, forward strand.
TCACTCTGGCACATTCATGAATGTACCTGATGAAGGCACGGGTGAGGGGGCAAAACGTGTTGCTTTAATAAAAGGGTTGCTTCTACCCCTTTGACTCCTGTCAAGTGTGCTATTTCCCCTCTTTTTTCCAAGCATTGATTGTCTTTTTCAGTAAACGCTTGTATGTCCCATAAAGTAACAATTCTGAAGCCTTTTTTCTTGGAACTCAGTGATGTTCTAAATAAACATACTCTCATCTTCTAACCCCTTAATGAGCTCATAAGGGAGGGAGCTCCCTCTGTTACCCATCGAACACTCACAATGTAATCACAGGGTCCCGATGGGTTGCTCCGAGTCTGCTGGGTACAGTGGGTTATAAGGCTCAACTCTGGCTGAGCTTATTAGGCTTTGTAATACACTGCTATACTGAAGTATAGCAGTGTAGTATAAGAATGATAAAAGATGGTGATATTCAAGTCCCCTAGTGGGACAAAAATAAAAAGTTAAAAAAGTAGTAAAAAAAAAAAGTAAAATAAAGAATAATAAAAATAGAAACTTCAAAACCCCACATTTCCCCCTTTAGGGCTTATTCCCAAAAGCGTATATCGGCCTGCGTTTTCACAGCCCGCCGATATACGCTGCCATCTGGGGCATAGAAGCTCATAAACTGAGGCACAAATCTACCATTTGTGTGACCGTTCACACGGCATGGACCATGCCATCGTCCCTTTCCCCTCTCTCCCCCTTGCAGGCTCACCTCTGCCCTCCTCGCGCTCGTTCTTTGTAAAGGAGGGTAAGTGTCACCCCGTCCCGTTGTCACCCATCCTCCCATTGCTGGCTGTGGACAGGGGGCAGGATGGGGTGGAGCCTAGCTGTGTTGTTTGCACGGAAAATTTTATGAAGTCAAGGTTACTTTAGAGGAACCCGAGGAATAAAAACACACAGAGGAGCATTAGATTCTCCTCAGGCTGCATGTACCGATGTTGCTCTGCAGAATGTTCCACCTTTCCCACTTTCCTCATTTAGGATGTAAAGAATGTGATCCCTTTACTTTTTCTATTTAGAACTTCAAGAATGCTCCCGGAAAATGTCATGTTTGTACGACATCGGTAAGTTAGAGAATTAGTGGCGAGTCAGTCAGTCAGTCAGTCAGCCAGTCGGTGAGGGCTTTCACCTTTATATATATAGATAATAGGCAATCTCACAAAAATTCCCATATACCTTAAAATGGAACCAATAAAAACTACAACTCTTGCAAAAAATAAGCCCTCACAGAGCTCCGATATTGGAAAAATAAACATGTGTGGGTCATAGGCCTCCTTCCCACGAACGGATTTCCGCCGCGTAATTCGCAGCGAAAATCTGCTGCGTTGCCCGCAGCTATTCGGTTCTATTGAACCTAATAGCTCAGGGCACACAGTGCGGAATTCCACCGCGGAATTCCGCACCATGAAATCACCCGTCCTCACCCGCGGCATGCTCTATTTGCCACGGGTGTACGCGCAGACAGCTTCCATTGCAGTCAATGGAAGCCGTCCGTTCACGCTATCTCCCGCTGTAGCACAGTGGAAGATAGCGTGAAAACGCTTCCCTGCCTACTGCCAGCGCGTCACATGACACGGCCGAGCGCGTCATATGACGCGGTGGACGTGTCATGTGACGCGGCCGGCATGTCATATGACGCGGCGGCGGTGGGTGGGGAAGCGTCATGCGGGACCCAGAACGACGGATCCGCTGGTAAGTATGGGGTCTCTGGGGGGGCGCCGTGACGGGCTTCGCCACGGAATATTCCGCGGCGGAGACCGTCACGCTCGTGTGCAGCCGGCCTTAGAATGCGATGCTGCAGATTCAGTTGTTTTTCTTTAAAAATGTTTTCTATTGTGCAAAAATTGTAAAAAATAGAAACATTTATATAAACTCGGTCTTGCAGAAATCGTGCTGATCAGATAAGAAAGTTATCAGGTTACTTTTATTTAATAGTGAAAACTGCAAAAATAAAAACCTCCAAACTATGATGGAATTTCTGGATGTTTTTCCATCTACTCTCAAAAAATGTAATAAAAGTTATACAACATATTATATGTACCCAAGAGTGATGCGATGAAAAAGTACAACTTGTCCCCAAAAAAGCAAGCCCACAATGTCATGCAATGTGATGATGAACATTGCATGGGCCTTGACACACAAAATAGTCTTGTCACTAAGGGGTTAAGGTAAGAAGAAAAAATGATATGATGACTTTGATCCCTTCTCTTACAGAAGACAAGTATCGCGGAATCCAGAACATCCCCTCTAGAATCTAAACGCCGTAGCAGCTTAAGGGTTATTGTGGCCATTGTGAATGTGCTGGTACGCAAATGTAAAACTCTGGGTAATAATGGGCAATTTCCTGATGGCATCTGGGGCCTCGTGCTTCAATTAAATAAGGGTGGCTTCATAATCTGCTTCATTTTACCTGGTCAAGGACATTGCAACATTGAATCCAAATCCATGACAAATAGCTATTTCTTATGCAAAAAGGGAATAAACAAGATGTCAGGGATCAGTGGTCATCACTGCGCCATAGAAAATGAAATGGCTATGAAGTGTCCCAGGAGTGGACTATTTTAGCATGTTCCAGTGAATTCCCACCACCCTCACATTAGGACGTTTTATTTTTATCCTCAAGTCATTCCATGATTAATGCAGATAGCTGCATCTCATCTACATAGTAATTAGCATGCAATTATAAACTGTAGGCACATTAAGTATAGACTTTTTCATAAGCTTTATGCACTGGGATGATGGGAAATGGCACAAATTACCTTCCAAATAAACCTACAGTACTATGATTATATAGTCTCTACTACAAATACAGTCTTTGTCAAAAACAATCCCACCCCTAGAAGAAATTGTCATTATGCTGCAAAACTCATCATGCAATTACATCTCAAGCAGATATACAAATGATGAGAGTTGTGGCGTGATTAGATGAATGGTCTTGTCACCTGAGGCCTATAAAAGGCTTTCGGAGGCTCCTTGTGTGTAGTGACCTCTTCTTCCACTTGTGTAGAGCTTGTTTACCACTAGACGCCTCTACAACACCTCTAGAGATTTCACCCCATTACCAGAGTCTGAGAGGGGTGCATTATTGGGATGTGAGAAGGTGGATGGTCATATCGATGAATTGTCCCCCACCAGGTTGTTCTGAACAGACTCTTAGGAGATGTTGGGACCAGTCGATTCATGAGAGCACACAAGGTGACCAGGCTCAGGAGGCCTCCTACAGACCACCAGTAGAGAGGACCGTCTGGCCAGACTGTTAGGAGGTGTCGGGACCAGTGGATGCGTGAAGGCACAGAAGGTGACCGGGCTCAGGACCGCCGACAGACCACTAGTAGAGAGGAGCATCTGACCAGACTATTAGGAGGTGTTGAGACAAGTGGATGTGTGAGGGCACACAAGGTGACTGGGCTCACGACCCCACTACAGACCACTAGTAGAGAGGAGCGTCTGACCAGAATGTTAAGATGTGTTGAGACCAGTGAATGTGTGAGGGCACACAAGGTGACTGGGCTCAGGACCCCGCTACAGACCACCAGTAGAGAGGAGCGTCTGACCAGACTATTAGGAGGTGTTGAGACAAATGGATGTATGAAGGCACACAAGGCGACGGGGCTCAGGACGCCCTCAACAAACCACCAGTAAAGAGGATCTTCTGATTGTTTGAAAAGCACCAGCAGCTCTAACTGTTTTGCTGTCCGCCATCCAGAAACATGAGGTGCCACCGTTACACCCCTGTGTCTGTCAGAACTATTTACAGGAGCTTGGCTGAAGGACATTTGGTCTCATGACACCCATTACATGTACAGCCTTTGGCACCTATCGTCACCTCCATTTGCAGAGGTCTTGTGAATGACTGGACACTAGAACCGCGTTGTCTTCAGCAATGAATCCAGGCCATCTTCGTGTCTGGAGACCTCGGGGTGAGCACCTCATTCCTGCCTTTGCTGTGGAGCGGCACACTGCCCCCTGCTGGTGTGATGGTCTGGGGAGGCAATTACGTACAACAGTCAGTCACCCCTAGTAGTGGTACAAGGGACAATGATAGCCCAGCGTTATGTTCAGGACATCCTGCAGCCACATGGGTTCCTCTCACGGTGGCTTCTATGGGACATTTTCCAGCAGGATAATGCTCGGCCACACACACAAGGGGGTCACAGGAATATCCCCACAACATTGTCACACTTCAGTAGCTGCCCGGTCACCAGATTTATCAATGGAAAATGTATGAGACCATCTGGTATACCAAAATTCGACAGCAAATGTGGAGCAACATGCCTCAGGATACCATAAAGAATCTGTATGCCTCCATACCAGCCCGTATCACATCTTGCAGCAAAGCTAGAGGCAGCGCAACAGGGTACTAGAGCCTCCATTCCAACCTGTATCACATCTTGTATCCAAGATAGAGGTGGCCCAACAGGGTAGCAGAGCCTCCATGCCGCCCGTACCACATCTTGCATCCAAGCAAGAGGCAGCCCAATAGAGTACTAGAATCTCCATTCCCACCTGTATCACATCTTGTATCCAAGATAGAGGTGGCCCAACAGGGTAGCAGAGCCTCCATGCCGCCCGTACCACATCTTGCATCCAAGCAAGAGGCAGCCCAATAGAGTACTAGAATCTCCATTCCCACCTGTATCACATCTTGTATCCAAGCTAAAGGGCAGCCCAACAGAGTACTAGAGCCTCCATTCCCACCTGTATCACATTTTGTATCCAAGATAGAGGTGGCCCAAGAGGGTACTAGAGCCTCCATGCCCCCCAGTATCACATCTTGGATCCAAGCTAGAGGCGGCTCAACAGGGTACCTGAGCCTCCATGCTGCCCATACCACATCTTGTATCCAAGATAGAGGTGGTACAACAGGTTACTAGAGCTTCCATGCACACCCGTATCACATCTTGTATCCAAGCTAGAGGCAGTGCAACAGGGTAATAGAGCCTCCACCCCCGCACATATCACATCTTGCATCCAAGATAGAGGCAGTATAACAGGGTTCTAGAGCCTCCCTTTATGTGGTCACTTTTTTTCACAACAAATTATCCTTTTGCTATAACAGTGTAATCACTTACTTATGTCTAGGGGAGGGATTATTTTTGACAATGAGTGTACAATTCTTCAAGACCCTAAAATACTGACTCATTATTCCAACTCTGACCTGGTTATAATACCAGAGATGAAAAAACGCTCTTTAGGTTATCTATTCGGATGGAAAATGTTCCCATTTACATGCTTGTCTGCCGGAGTACTGTATATTCTATGAAGATGGTGGAGTGCCATTGGCATTGGTACTTGTGGAAAGATCACACTGGTGATTTCAGAAGACCAGTATGGGTTCCATAAAGCTCATAAAATGTGACAAAAAGATGCTATGAAAGAGACATTCAAATTAAAGGGGCTGTGCCAGAAATAATAGTTATCTCCTTCCGCTGGCTGCTTCTCCTCAATCACACCTCCGTTGCACATGTAAACCCCACAAGGTTGGCAGTTTTTGAAATTCTCTAATAACCCATTATTTTTAATAGATTAATGAGCGATTTTCGCATCAATAGTGCGAAAGAAAAAAAGGCACAAAGCGCTCAAGGACAATCCTTCAAGAACGAACTAATAAATAAGACTAAATAGTAAGTAACTTACTTCACCAGGGAGAAACATCGGCCCGTACTGACCTCAGTCAACTCCCTGTGTCCAGAAACGCAGTACCCAAATAATGTGGCTTGAAGTAACTGGAACCGACCATAAAAGCCGTAGAATCTTGAGAATGTGTTTATTGCAGATTACACCAACAAATGCACAATAATATAACAAAAACTAATAAAATTAAAAAAACAAGTATAAAAAATGGCTGGATAAAAAAGGGGGTGTTTCAGCAAAGCATCTCAAGGGGTAAGGGCAGCGTCATCCCCCCTTGATGCGCTATTCTACCTGTCATCCTGGACCATTGAACTGGATCGGATGGCTGCGAACGACGCTCTCCACATTGGATGTCCATATTGAACGAGGATCATTTGCCACCCATTCAGGTTGTCTACAGAAAGCTATCCAGGCTGTCAGATGTTGTGGTGCACCCGCAGGTGTAGGGGTGACCTCGCTGCACCAGGTGAGTTTGGTCCTGTTTTCTTATTTGGGGGAGCTGTTGATTTTTCTACATTTATTTGTGCTATTTTCATGCAAGAATAATAATAATCTTTATTTGTATAGTGCCAACTTATTCCACAGAGGATTTGCAATCAATGTGCGGTCTCCGGCACATCACACAGCACCTGAATGGCGTTTCTGTGTGATGCAAGTTGTGTCCAAAAATCTTCTACGTAACTCACTCTTGGCCATGTAAATACGGCCTAATGTGGATTCACATCAAAACAAATTTTTGGAAAATTGCTCACTTGATTGTATGTTGCACACGTGGGTCATAGGTCTAACTTCCCATTCATAAATGGATAGTTGTCTCTTATAAAGTGGCCTTTCAGTATAGATTCTTGCTGTTAGATTGGGTCATCAGACGCAAAGTTGAGTGGGGAATCGTGCTGGTGGTGCATTTATGTTATACTGATCTCCCTGACTAATTAGTGGCGCACCTTCATGTAAGAGCACAGATAAGTCCTCCTCAAGTTTACCTCTCTATTCAGTAAGAAGGTTAAAGGAGTTTACTCCTCACAATTTGCTTTCACCTGTGCCTCCTACCGAAACCGCATGGCTTCATTGAAAGGGTGTGTGGCCTAAATGTGACATTGTGTGCCAAAAATTGTACCAAAATGTGGTGTAAACTAAGCTAACTAATAGGTGCTATTAAGTTAGAGAGTCTGAAGATGAGCCAGAGTTACCATCCAGCATGAGTCACTGTGATCAACTGGCGCATACATAGGTATAGTCAGCTCTATTTATCTTCACAGGCGATGACAACTACTGTTGTGGATTACTATTCAGGACAAGAGCTCTCTGCTTCGTTTTAGCTACTTCTCAATACTTTTGGTGTAGTGGCCCAGAGTTAGTAGGGCCCCTCTGAAATGTTCTATGTCTGTCTCTTGTCAATGTCTTGTCTGTGGCATGCATTTGATTTATGTGTATTGGATGGTTGCAGGACTGAGACGGTTAATGTCTGATATGTCAGGTCCTATCTGGAAAATGTATCGTTTGTGGTCACGTGATGATGCTTGATATATGTGTTTGCAAGGAGTCAGTAGGAGGTTGTTTCTATTCAGCAGTCATTAAGAGAGACTGTCAGATCGGCCCGTGTGTGGAGTATGGAGGAGGCCGAGCGATTGTGTGATACTCAGTCTGGGCCCGTTCAACCCAGAGAACTCTAGTACCACTGCTGAGTATGGAGAGAGAGAAACCGCTTATAGGCGAGAAGAGAAGAAAGTAAGAGTGAGTGTTGTTGCCGGTGGAGAAAGTGATTGCCGGGAGTAAAAGGACCTACAGATAACTTGGCCTGTGGATTGTTCCAATAACCTGTGAGCTCCACCATGAAGTATTGTTGTATGCCATTCTACTGAGACTGTTATGTTACTTTACCAAGAAATTTAAGTAAATGGACAAGATCGACCGTTCCTGGTTTTGTTCCAAAATATACTCTTCTGGTGTGGGACTATTTTATTTGTCTACAAGATCCACTCCAGGAGCAGGAACGGTGGCGTCACGAGTGACAATTGGACTTGAGGTAACCCCCGGTTACTATCCCTGTGATCTCCCTCAGCAGTGACGGAGTAGGGTCCTGAGCTCCCCCCAGGGGAGGAGATGGTAGAGCCCCATGACAAGGCCTTTCTCTACCCCGCTGTCTCTTTGGCTGTGGGACTGCTTTTCGGATGCTGCACTGTATGTGACAGCTCATGGAGTGGCTTGAGAGATGGCTGACTAAGGATGGTTTCACATCTGCGCTGGGGATTGCGCTTTCCTGCTCCATTTAGACAGCAGGAAAGCGGAATCCCCGTGGCCGAATAGTTCTATCTCTGGCGAACTCCATTGGGTTCTGCCTGCTTTTTGCCCAGCTATCCGGTTTGTGGACTTCCCTGTAGTGCTTTTTCTTCCTGTATTTTCAGCCTGATCTGTAATGGAACCTCCCGGCTCGAGGTACTGCCACAGATGTGAAAACGGCCACATAAACCCTTTTTTTCCCCATATACAATACTGTGCAAAAATTTTAGGCAGGTGTGGAAAAATGCTGCACAGTAATCTTCAGTTTTTGGAAGATCTAAGGGTGGTTTCACATCTGCATTGGAACCTACGGTCAGAGGTTCCATCCCAGATGTGACTAAAAATAAAATAGGAAAAAGCACTGCATGCAGCACTTATTCTTCCGTCCAAAAGGCAGGCAGCTGGGCGGAAATCGGGCAGACCTCATTATAGTCAATGGGGTTCACCCAGTACTGTTCCGTTCTGCCAGGGACTGAACCGTTCGGCTACGAGGATTCCCCTTTTTTGCTCCCCGAATGGAGCAGGAAATCGGAATCCCCAGCAGAGATGTGAAAACACCCTAGGATTTCTACCCACTAGCATTTTATTTTCTGTAACGATGCGAAATCGAGTGCCTCGCAGCGCAGCGAAAATGCTGCGATATCGCTCATTGTTTTCAATGGGGCCTGCGGCAGCAGCACCAGCCCCACTGAGAACATCGGAAACTTCTGCCACAGCTGTGACAGCTATGGCAGAGGATTCCTTCATCCCCGCGGGATGAATGGCTGCCTGTGATTGGCTGAGCACTGTGACCAATCTCAGGCATTGATTAACAGCTGAGCGCTGCCTGTGATTGGTCGCAGTGCTCAGCCAATCACAGGCAGCCAGTCAGCCATTCATCTCATGGGGATGAAGGAATCCTCTGCCATAGCTGTCACAGCTGTGGCAGAAGTCCCCGATGTATTCCCTATGTTTTCAATGGGGCTGGCGCTGCTGCCGCAGGCCCCATTGAAAACAATGAGCGATATCACAGTGATAGGCTAAGCCAATGACACAAGTGCTTTCTGAAGGTGGGGAATGAAAAATCCCCAGCCTCCAGAACACAGAAGACAACTGCCAGGGCAGGAGAAAAGAGCCAGACGGCTCTTCTAGGTGAGTATTAGAGATGAGCGAGCGTACTCGAAAAAGCACTACTCGCTCGAGTAATTTGCTTTATCCGAGTATCGCTGTGCTCGTCCCTGAAGATTCGGGTGCCGCTGCGGCTGACAGGTGAGTCGCAGCGGGGAGCAGGGGAGAGCGGGCGGGAGAGAGGGAGAGAAAGATCTCCCCTCCGTTCCTCCCCGCTCTCCCCTGCAGCTCCCCGCTCCGTGCCGGCACCCGAATCTTCAGGGACGAGCACAGCGATACTCGGATAAAGCAAATTACTCGAGCGAGTAGTGCTTTTCCGAGTACGCTCGCTCATCTCTAGTGAGTATATATTAATTTTTTTACTTTTTTTTATAGCTAGCCATGAGTTTCAGGTAAGGCTTATATTTCAAGCCCTTCCACGAAAACCATTGTTGCAAACTCACTGTTTTCAATGGGGCCGTAGCAGTGCCAGCCCCATTGAAAGAAATGGGATAGCATCACGGACTTCTGCCACAGCTGTAACAGAGGATTCCTTCGTCCCCGCATTTCTCGCAAGGATGAAGGCATCCTCTGCCATAAGAGTATGAAACCACTGAAAATCTCTGCAAATGAGTATGAAACCATTGAAAATCATTGGTTTCATAATCATCACTCTCGCATTACAAGAAAAAATATTGCTAATGGGTAGAAGCCCTAAATCTGAAATTAAATAATCAGTTTTAGGAAGATGCACAACTGATATGAACTGATCCGGTTTTTTTCAACATTGATTTCAATAGGTTTTCAAAAAGAATAAAGCAAAATGGAACTGAAGCAGAATGAAAGCCTTCAGTCTTTATGAAAACCCATTGAAATCAATGGGAGAAAAAACTGATCCGTTCATATCAGTTTTACATCATCCAAAAACTGAGTAGACAGATGAAAACTCTGAACTGAGCACTACTGCAGGTGTGAAACCACCCTAACTTAGCTAACCTTACACTGGTGAGCGCGATATGGGGCTGTTAATCCCACCCCAATGTCGCTTCCCCCTCCCCCCCCTGTGAATTCCCCTATGAAGTCAAAAAGCCAAGGATCACTTTCGGAAAGAAGCAATCCTCCTGGAAGATCCTGGAGTTTCTCCCATTGCTTTCAATGGGAGTCCTCGCGATGCTGCCGCCGGCCCCATTGAGAAGATTGGGCAATGTGATGCAAGGCATGCAGAAAGATAGAAAATGCTGCAATGTGTTTCCTGCTTAACATTGTGGTGCCATGCAGAAAAACATCGCTCATGTGTATGCCTCCATTCAAAAGAGTGAGATTCCCGTTATATGATTTACATTTACGTCCTGCAGCTATGTATGAAGAGAGATCGTGGGACAACCTTTCTTCATACAGTGCGGGCGTCAGCTGGGGTGGCTTAATAGACTGCCTGTGAGATTGCAATATGATGTAATGCTTTGGCATTACATCATACTGCAGGGGAGATCAAAGCATTACTACTTGTTATCCCTTAGGGGGGCTAAAAAAGAAAGTAAAAATCAGATCAATAAAGTTTTACTAATTGTAAAAAAAAAAAAAAAGTAATAAAAGTTTACATCAACCCCCTTTTGCCATATCTATAATAAAAAAAATCTAAATAATAAAACAAAAATACATATTTGGTATCACCGCATCCGTAAAAGTCTGATCTATCAAAGTAGCCCATTATTTATCCCACATAGTGAACGTTGTACGAAAAAAAAAAGAAAGAAAGCCAGAAATGCACTTTTTCAGTCACCCTGTCCATCAGAAAAAATGCAATAAAAAGCGATCAAAAAGTTGTATGTATTTCAAAGTGGTACTATTGTAAACTACAGGATGTCTTGCAAAAATGAGCCCCGGCAGAACTATCTCAACAGAAAAATAAAAAAGTTATTGTGATGGTGCCAGAAAATAATTTTTAAAAATTAAATGTCTTTGAAAAAAAATTTAAGTAGTACAGCAAAAAAAACCCTATACACGTTTGGTATCGTTGTAATCGTACTGATGCATAGAATAAAGGTATCATGTCATTTTTGTTGCAGTTTGTGCGCCGTAGAAGCAGGACGCACTGAAAGATGACAGAATGTTATTCTTTCTTCATTTTACTCCACTTAGAATTTTTTTAAAGTTTTTTAAAGTACATTATATGATACATTAAATAGCACCATTGAAAAATACAACTCGTCCCACAAAAAACATCGGCGTTGATGGATAAATAAAGAAGTTGTGATTTTTTTAAAAAAAGGGAAGGTAAAAATGAAAGTGGAAAAAAAAAAGGACCGCGTCATTAAGGATTAAATTGGCTGGATGTTTGGGACCATTGTCCTGTTGAATCCCCAACTCCATTTGCTGAACTTGCAGCCCCAAACTTGTAAGGAACCTCCACCATGTTTTACTGTTGCCTGCAGACACTCATCATTGTACCGCTCCCCACCATGCTTCACTGCTGCCTGCAGTCACTCATTATTGTACCGCTCTCCACCATGTTTCACTGCTGCCAGCAGACACTCATTATTGTACCGCTCTCCACCATGCTTCACTGCTGCCAGCAGACACTCATTATTGTACTGTTCTCCCCCATGCTTCACTGCTGCCTGCAGACACTTATTATTGTACCGCTCTCCACCATGTTTCACTGCTGCCTGCAGACACTCATTATTGTACCGCTCTCCACCATGTTTCACTGCTGCCTGTAGACAATCATTATTGTACCGCTCTCCACCGTGTTTCACTGCTGCCTGCAGACACTCATTATTGCACCGCTTTCCACCATGCTTCATTTCTGCCTGCAGACACTCATCATTGTACTGCTCTCCACCATGCTTCATTGCTGCCTGCAGACACTCATCATTGTACTGCTCTCCACCATGCTTCATTGCTGCCTGCAGACACTCATTATTGTACTGTTCTCCATCATGCTTCACTGCTGCCTGCAGACACTCATTATTGTACCACTCTACACCATGCTTCACTGCTGCCTGCAGACACTCATCATTGTACCGCTCTCCACCATGCTTCACTGCTGCCTGCAGACACTCATCATTATACCGCTCTCCACCATGCTTCACTGCTGCCTGCAGTCACTCATTATTGTACCACTCTCCATCATGCTTCACTGCTGCCAGTAGACACTCATTATTGTACCACTCTACACCATGCTTCACTGCTGCCTGCAGACACTCATTATTCTACCGCTCTCCACCATGTTTCACTGCTGCCTGCAGACAATCATTATTGTACCGCTCTCCACCATGTTTCACTGCTGCCTGCAGACACTCATTATTGTACTGCTCTCCACCATGCTTCATTGCTGCCTGCAGACACTCATCATTGTACCACTGTCCACCATGCTTCACTGCTTCCTGCAGACACTCATTATTGTACCGCTCTCCACCATGCTTCATTTCTGCCTGCAGACACTCATCATTGTACTGCTCTCCACCATGCTTCATTGCTGCCTGCAGACACTCATCATTGTACCACTGTCCACCATGCTTCACTGCTTCCTGCAGACACTCATTATTGTACCGCTCTCCACCATGTTTCACTGCTGCCTGCAGACAATCATTATTGTACCGCTCTCCACCGTGTTTCACTGCTGCCTGCAGACACTCATTATTGCACCGCTTTCCACCATGCTTCATTTCTGCCTGCAGACACTCATCATTGTACTGCTCTCCACCATGCTTCATTGCTGCCTGCAGACACTCATTATTGTACCGCTGTCCACCATGCTTCACTGCTGCCTGCAGACACTCATTATTGTACCGCTCTCCACCATGCTTCACTGCTGCCTGCAGACACTCATTATTGTACCGCTCTCCACCATGCTTCACTGCTGCCTGCAGACACTCATTATTGTACTGCTCTCTACCATGCTTCACTGCTGCCTGCACACACTCATTATTGTACTGCTCTCCACCATGCTTCATTGCTGCCTGTAGACACCCATTATTGTATGCTCTCCACCATGATTCACAGCTGCCTGCAGATACTCATTATTGTACCACTCTACACCATGCTTCACTGCTGCCTGCAGACACTCATTATTGTACTGTTCTCCATCATGCTTCACTGCTGCCTGCAGTCACTCATTATTGTACCACTTTCCACCATGCTTCATTTCTGCCTGCAGACACTCATCATTGTACTGCTCTCCACCATGCTTCATTGCTGCCTGCAGACACTTATTATTGTACCGCTCTCCACCATGTTTCACTGCTGCCTGCAGACACTCATTATTGTACCGCTCTCCACCATGTTTCACTGCTGCCTGCAGACAATCATTATTGTACCGCTCTCCACCGTGTTTCACTGCTGCCTGCAGACACTCATTATTGCACCGCTTTCCACCATGCTTCATTTCTGCCTGCAGACACTCATCATTGTACTGCTCTCCACCATGCTTCATTGCTGCCTGCAGACACTCATCATTGTACTGCTCTCCACCATGCTTCATTGCCGCCTGCAGACCCCCATTATTGTACCACTCTACACCATGCTTCACTGCTGCCTGCAGACATGCATTATTTTGCCACTTTTCAGCCCTTCATAGAACAAACTGCCTTCTGTTTCAGCCAAAAATCACACATTTTGACTCATCAGTTCAGAGCACGTATTGCCATATGTTTTTGTGCAGAACTGAGTTGTTTTGTTTCTGCATCAAAAGTATGGCTTTTTGGCTACAATTCTCCCTTGAAGACCACTTCTCACCAGACTTCTCCCACCAGTAGATGGATGTACTCATTTCCCACTGGTTTCTGCCAATTCTGAGCTGATGGCACTGTTGGACATCTTACGATTTTGAACAGAAATAAACATGATGTGTCTCTTACCTGGTGCCCTAAGTTTTCCTGACGGACCACTGCATCCACAGTCCTCAGCGTTACCCGTTTCTTTGTCCTTGTTCAAAACAGTTTGAACAGCACATCTTGAAATCCCAGTCTGCTTTGAAATCTTTGCCTGGGAGAGACCTTGCTGATGCAGTACTTTGTGTCTTGTTGCTATGCTCAGTCTTGCCATGGTGTAGGACCTGTGACAGGACACTGTGCAGAGCTTGATTGTTCATCACCCAGTTTTAAGCCTCCTACACAGCTGTTTCTGTTTCAGTGACTGACTGTGTATCAACCTACATTGAAAATGATGATCATGATCACCTGTTTGGTATGATTGGTTAATCATACACCTGACTATAATGCTACAGGTACAATGCAAGTGCACCTAGAAGAACAGATGCTGTTGTCAAAGCAAAGGGAGGTCACACCAAATATTGATTCAGTTAGGATTTCTCTTATGTTCAGACACTTTGCATTTTAATTGCCAAAAGTAAACTATTAACACTTTTATACACTTTTTGAAAGCTTTCTTATTGCCTAAGACTTTTGCCCAGTATTGTATGTCCTTTAAGAATGATCACATTGTCAAACCCCATCTATATTTAGATAGAAGAGACGCGTTATTGTTCTCCTCTGTCATTGCTGGTCCTGTACTTGTCCTGGTGAAACTGGAACAATTCTGGTCTATGAAGCCTCATTTGTCATAGTCCATATCCATGTGTAGGGAAAGACTTCTGCGCTCAAGGAGGGGCCCAATGACAAGCATCTGTTTTATGCAAACTCACTAGATAAGGTAGAAGCAACTGAAGATCTACTAGTCCTGGATGGAGGTATTTCTTACATAAATCGCAGTTTTGGGTAAGATTTTCCTTTACATTATACTACAACATTACGTTAATGTTTTTCTATAAGCAGCGGGGCTTAAACAGATGGATAGGATTTTGGCCCGTTTTGTGGCCATGCGCCTTAGTGCAAGTTTTTTGCACTATGAACAGGGCTTTTTTGCACATGTATTGGTGTACTTTTCTGTACTTTTTTTGCCTGCAGGACATGTTTATTTGCGCACGGTAAACAAACGCACCAAGTGAAATGGCTAATTAGTTCCAGAGCTGTTCTTTTTCCAGCGGAATTACGCAGTGTTTCACACATCTCCTAATGGATTCTGCAGGCATTTGACCTCCATTGACTTCTTTGGTGACCTTTGGTGCGCAAAAACACAGAAAGAGAGCGTGTTCTATATTTTTTTTGCACGACTGAAAATACACACCTAAAATACGAGCATGTAAACCAGTCCATTGAAATGAATAGGCTCTATTTGTAGTGTATTGCACGCACAAATATGTCCGCCCGTAGGGATTTTCACACGGGACATAATTGTCCGCAGGACGCAGTGCAGATGCGGATTTTTTCAATTGAGGCCGAGGTCAGACGAGCCATTTTTCACGCATGTATAGGTGCGTTTAAAAATCATCTCTATTAGAACCAATGCTTTCCAATGAAAGCGGTCACATGTATATTTTTTCAGAGGTGCTAAATAATCGCACCTAGAAAAGATGGGAGATGCAAATGTAAATGCACCCGATCACGCGATTTCTGTACACGAGATGTGCAGTTTTTTATTTTTTTTTACGCGGATATTCATGCGCTAAAAATTGCTTGTCTGACCGAGCCCTTAGGGCTTATTTAGATGACCGTATATCCGCTGGGTTTTCACGCCGAGCCGATATACGGTGTCCTTGTCTGCAGGGGAGGGGAGGATGAAAGAGCCAGGAGCAGGAACTGAGCTCCCGCCCCCTCTCTGCCTCCTCTCCACTATTTGCAGTGGGAGGGGCAGGACGGGGCACAGCTAAGCGATGGTACTTAGCTCCGCCCCCGTCTCGCCCCCTCCTATTGCAAATAGTCGTCTGAAATAGCCCTTAGTGTGTATTTTGATGGGCTTTTAACTGCGGAGTGCGTTCTGTGGAACATCTTGCAGATTTTTTAGTGTTTTTTTACACAAACTTTAATTATGAAATTACATCTCCTGGATGTTAGAAATCCGCAACAATAATTCCACAAGACGTTCTTAATTCTGCAGCAGAAAGCTTTTACACAGCGGAATTTAATCTCGTGGTTTTGAAGTAAAGATGCACAGATTTTAACAGGTGCGGCAATCAAACCCCACAGGGATAACATTGTGAGGCAGAAATGTCCGTGCGGACTAATTCCGCCCCGTGTGAAAGGCCCCTTATGGTCCCTTATCTCAGAACCATGAAAACGAAATTTAGAGGATTTTTCCTTTTTTTTCCTTTGCCCCTAATGCTATGCATGGATGTTGCCTGTAGTAGCCTTGAGGCTTCTTACACACAAGTGTTTTATTGCAGCTATTTTGCCGCCATAAAACACCATCTAAAGCATTGACCATCTGAAGCATTGGCCATCTAAAGCAGTGACCATCTGAAGCAGTGACCATCTAAAGCATTAGCCATCTGAAGCATTGACCATCTGAAGCATTGACCATCTGAAGCATTGGCCATCTAAAGCAGTGAGCATCTAAAGCAGTGACCATCTAAAGCATTGACCATTTGAAGCATTGGCCATCTGAAGCATTGGCCATCTGAAGCAGTGACCATCTAAAGCATTGACCATTTGAAGCATTGGCCATCTGAAGCATTGGCCATCTAAAGCAGTGACCATCTGAAGCAGTGACCATCTAAAGCATTGGCCATCTAAAGCAGTGACCATCTGAAGCATTGACCATCTGAAGCATTGGCCATCTGAAGCATTGGCCATCTGAAGCAGTGACCATCTAAAGCATTGACCATTTGAAGCATTGGCCATCTGAAGCATTGGCCATCTAAAGCAGTGACCATCTGAAGCAGTGACCATCTAAAGCATTGGCCATCTAAAGCATTGGCCATCTGAAGCATTGGCCATCTGAAGCAGTGACCATCTGAAGCATTGACCATCTAAAGCAGTGACCATCTGAAGCATTGACCATCTGATGCATTGGATTCCAGTGCTTTTGTTCAGATAGGCAATTTTCCGGTGCGCAAAAACGACTGGCCTGAAAAGATAGCGCATACGGTGCGCATTCCAGCTGGCTGCTTTTACGCGACGCTGGAACAGATAGGATTTTCCTATCTTTTGCCGGAATACGCTGTCCCTTGCCGGCAGCTCCCATAGACTTTTAGGAATTCCAGGCTGTGGCATATATACGGGCGAGAAAACAGGAGATTTAGCCACGACTTGGTCGTGACTTTCTCCCGTTTATGCAATTTTCAGCCGCGATGTGGGCTGACGAAATTCCTGACATGCGTGTGAAAGAAGCCTAGAATGTTCTCTAACCCTTTTGAAACATCTGAGGAGGTTTTCCTACCATTTTACTGGTCATGATCATTATATTCTAAAGATCACACATTTCCTAAAAGTCAAAAATCTCATTACATTATAAGTCCTGAGAGCGCGATCATATTGTTTCCACCTGGTAAATGGATACAATGGACCCATATGTGCTGCTCTTCCTTTCCATCAGGATGGTCCTATATGAAGATATGTAGCATGTAATGTTCCTTTAGGCAGAACCTGCAGCTTTTAATGAAGACCGCTGTTCATGCTGGACACTCTTATGGTAAAAACGGGTTCAACTGATCTCATTGAAAATAATACAATTTGTTGTTCTCAGTTTCTTTCTGGCTTCTATGTAAAAACCAAGAAGTAACTGAACCTTTGTGGCAGAGATAAGTGAATAGGCCCCAAGGATGGGCTCTCATTTATCAGTTGTGTCCAGCAGGGTTTTTTCATACTGAAGCTGGACAAAACTAATATCTTTTTGGTGCACTTTTTGCACAGGTCCAGCCTCCATAGTGGGACATAGCAGGATAGAAGAAAGCTGCATGCAATGTTTTCTGCCTGACGCTGATGGAAAACTATGGGGTCAGTTCTGCCAACAGTTTTACCAGTTTGGGTGTTTCACTACAACTCTAGAGGATAAAAAAGGCAAACGGCTGGATAGATGGGAACCCAATCTAAGAAGGAACGGACATCTTGAAAATCTGCTGCAGGTATGTATACTGAAATAGGTTGGCACAATAGAAATGGGGCAGAAGGCCCTGTTTATGCATGCTCAAACTGCCAACTACCAGGATCTATCCAATACTGCATTGATTCACATGGGTGTATAAGCAAAAACGTATTCATTATCGTGATGTATTTGCGCTGTAAACATTAGGTTTTTGTGTGCATTTTTGCGCATTTTACTGTGCTTTTTTCTGACTGTCACGTTTCGTATAGGCGCGGGACACATTTGTCCCACGATTTAAAAGCTATGTGGCCTAATCAGTTCTATATGTGTTCTTTTTCTCGTAAAATTGCACATCATAATGCGCAATTACGTGGGTTTCAGGTCTGCATTTGCGCATCTCTCTATAGACTCCTATGGGGCCTTTGGTGAGCAAATACACACTAAAATAAAGCATGCGCAATCTGCGTGCAGAAACAATAGTGAGGGTAAACCCATTGCAATCAAAGCAAATACACATGCAAATATGTCTGTGGGAAGCCACCTTAAGATGAAGTGGTAGGGCTTTTTCATTTCTGTATTTTGGGTGTGCATTTTGCGCGAGTAAGCAAAAATGTACCACACTCTACTTTTGTGCGCATAGATCCCCATAGAAGACTATGATGGGTGCACAAATGCATGCGCAATAAGCAAGAGGATGTGTGAAACACTGCGCAATTCTGCTGGAAAAAGAACACATCAATATGCTATATAGCCATTTAAATCGGGGCACGCTTGTGTCCCACATGCAAATGAACATGCCCTACAGGCAGAAAAAGTATAGTAAAATACACCAATAAGCATTAAAAAGCCTCGTTCACAGTGCAAATACGTTGTGCAGACGCACATGTAATTGCCCATGTGAAGCCGCCCTTAGGAAAGGCCAAAACTACCACTTTGAAAATAATTACCATTGATGTTAGTGAATTAGATGCAAAATCGAATAGACGATGGAGGTGGTGATATTATATTATGCTTGATACTTAAAGTCTGATTGTCTTAATATGATATTAGAGTGTTTTCACGTAGATGCATTTGCGCATGTTTTTTTGCATGCAAAAATTGCATGCGCAAAACACAGAGAATAAAACCCATTGATTTCAATTGGTTTCTCCTCATTTCCTTTTTTGCACACGCAAAAAAAAAGGTCCTGCTCTTTGCAGCAAAGGGCCCATAGTAGTCTATGGGATGTGTTTACATGCATACGCAAGGGGATGCACAAAAGGGACAGAGAAACTATTTGCACAGTCTAGATGACTATGTACATAAACACACTGTAATAATAGTACACATCTACAGAAGTTCTTGATGCTGTATACTCTGTACTGTTTAATCAATATTCATCCATTTACATAGCCCTGTCGGCATGTATCCTGAATCCGCATTTGATTCGCCCATGGCTGCAAACCTATGAGGCTATGTCTCAATGAATGACATTCTTTCCTCTAACTTGTGCTCTCCCTGGTTAAATCAAAGCTCTACAAAGAAGATTCAAATTCTAACTTTTGGCAGGCTATAAAAAGTGTTGGTGCAATATAAGACTATGGGAAATATTAGTGTATGAATGCTATATGTTGGGAGTCTAAGAAAGTGCATCATACAGGATGCCTATGACTATTATATATTAAGGTAAAATAATCATAACAAGTACATAATGAATGGAATATGAAAATACACAATATATTTAGCATATGATGATTGCAAGTATGCACCAGGTATAAAATTGACTCAATGCTCGTGGAATTGTTTCATCTACTCCATAATTTAAAGTGATATACAGATACAATGGACACACAGTAATACAGAGATACTGTGGTGTGCTGCTATATGTAAAAACAGTGACTAGGAGATGAATATGTATTAATTAATATAAAAGAGATGTACATATATGTATATATGCTATATATACACACAGATCTATATCTACAAATGCAAATCTGTATACATCTCTTTATTTGTATACAGAATATTAGCCATATTGCATATGGCAGTGTATATTAATATTGCTACACACAGTATTCATATTTGCTGTTTTTTCCTACTATTTAGGTAGTTTTAGCATGCATGTCTTGGTAGTTTATTCTACCATGATGTCCTGTGGAATACACATACGTTTGCAATTAAATAAATACACTACTTTGCTTATACAAGGAAATACTGACAACTTTGCTTCTCATAACCTTTATTCTTCATAGTGGGATACAGAACAATCCAAGCAGATCCTTACAGATAGATACAGTATATCGTAAACAGAACATTTAGTTTCATTTTCCTTTCTGGTCCTGAATTCTGCTGAATATAAATTACTATATCAGTGACTGTATCAAACACATATAACATACATTATCATTTCTACCATATTACAAAAAAAAGATTGGGAGCATTTTTCACCATCCTTGTATACATCATACTTATACCATTGTAACTAAATAAACACGTGCAAAAAATCATAATGGTTATCAATTCTACCATATCATCACATGGTTTATTATATACAGTGAAAGGGAATGTGTCAGAATTCTATATCCAAATTGAATATAGTTTTATATGAAAATCAGAAATATATAAGGAATCTCACTATATATACCTATATCTATCTATGTATAAAGATAGATAGATAGATAGATAGATAGATAGATAGATAGATAGATAGATAGATAGATAGATAGATAGATAGATGGCTATAGACATATAGTTAATTACAGATAGATAGATAAATAGATAGATAGCTATAGACATATAGTTAATTACAGATAGATAGATAGATAGATAGATAGATGTGATAGATAGATATAGACATACAGTTAATTACAGATAGATAGATAGATATGAGAGATGGATAGCTATAGACATATAGTTAATTACAGATAGATAGATAGATAAATAGATACCATGGATAGATAGATAGCTATAGACATATAGTTAATTACAGATAGATAGATGTCACATACTATATTGTAATATAGTTTTTCATATACAGATAAGAGAACTATTTACTATACTAGTGAGCTTTAGTCTTCTGTAACTAAGACTCAGGATCATAAGTTATGTGCAATGTTAATTGCAGAAGATGACTGGCCTCCTGACAATAGAGCCATATATACAATCGATCTCAGGATTTTACATACTTTTACAACTTTTAATATTTTAGTATCACAAACAAAACAAATCATAAACCCCGTCTGGAAGACAGTAAGCTGATATTCCTGTATTTGACGATAGGTGGCGCCGTCCCCGTCTAGGTGGTGCAGGTGCCGCACTCTGGAGGTGGATGTACCTCTGGGGGTCATTCCATATTACTATTCATAGTATTCGTAAATCATTACATTAAAGATACCCAACTAAACACGGCCGCGTCTGTGGATGTAGCTGCTTATAGTTGGAAATAGAACATTAAGGTTTTCTGTATTTGCTCACCTGTCTCTCTATACACTGCTCACCTGATGAATCCTTAGAGATATGAGGTGCTATAAGTGTTCAATAACATACAATAGTGCGTGCCTATGCATGTAATCTGCAGAATGCGACTTCACTCTTCACCTAAATACCATATTTCTGTAATAGGACTTTCATATTCTCTATACGAACAATAAGTGTAGTCATAATAATATATCATCACAATATATGTTCTAGATCGAGTTTTGTTGCTGTCATCTATAATGAACATAATATAAAATTATAGTATATACAATTACCAAACGAATTCTATATCATATTAAACATTATAGACAGTGTCATAAAGCTACAAATATAACAAACGTTCAACAATGTTCATGGGAAGTCCCCTTTCTTTCTTTCTTTCTCTCTTTTTTTCTTTCTTTCTGTTCTTCCTTTCTCTTTCTAATATCAGTCATTCGTATATAGTATAGTGTATGTATAGAATGATCTAATTATCCTTAGATACTTATGGTATGTATTTATGGTACAGTATATGTGTATTTATAGTAATACAAACGTTATGCACAGTCTATACATATGTCCATTATTCATTTTTCTATTTCTCTTTCTTTCTTTTTGTATTGTCAATAATTACTATGTAGTATAATGTATGTTTAGAATGATCCAAGTGGTATATAGTATATATTTGTAGTATAGTATTTGTGCATTTATACTAATATAAATGTTGTGCCCAATTTATACATATTCGTAGAATGATATAAAAGGTACAAAGTATATACATATTTCTACCATTATATAAGTGGTATATTTGTCATATTATATAGATAATATATACATATTTCCTGTGTATGTAAAAATATTGTGTATATAAATATTTGTAGTATGGTGTATGTATATTTGTAGCTTTCTATAAGAAGTACACAGTGAGTGTATATTTGAGGTGTAAATAAACGGTATGTGCAGGTTATTTGTAGAAGTATATTACTAGACGTGCTATGATATAACGGTTTATGTATCACCTGTTTGTAGCATTATATACAAATGAAGGTTAGTTTAGGTTTATTTGTATCATGTTGTACTATTTGTGGCATAAATGGAATATGTAATAATAATACATGATGCTGGGAATTGTTTTGGTGCATTATTATTTGAATAGCATATAATCTATTATTATTTCCATTTTAGGTGAAAGGATATCTGCAATCTAATGAACAATGTATGCATTTCTCTAATGGTGTTATTGATGTATATGATTGGTGATATTATCTCAACTCTATAGTGTTTATTTGTAGCATCATGCATATGGTATACCGTATATTATTGTTTGTAGAGCCATGTGAAAGTGTATTATGATGTATACTGTGTATATTCATATGGTATATGCAGTGTTATGCATGATGATTTGTGATACAAATGTCCACTGTATTTTGTTGTTTTACTTGTAGCATCATATATATATATATATATATATATATATATATATATATATATATATATATATTTACAATTATTATTAAATGTAGTAATCTGATAAAAATGTTATACTATACATGCATATATAGTATACTATAGTTTCTAATATGTAGATAGTATATATTTTTTATTTGCTGTATCAGTGTATGACAAGCCAGTAAAATGATTTGCTTTACTGTATTTTAACTCAACTCCCCAGAAGAATCCCCAGACTCTAATGAAGAAAATCTAGCAAATCCTGCTGAATAATTTATGCAGTCCAGAAATCTCTATGCAAATCAGCAGTGCTTCCAAGTATAATGAAGTCACGTGGTGCAGCCAGCCAGACAAGCAGCAGTCTGAACAATTTGCATATTCTAGCTGCTAAAATTAACTCCGTCACACCCGAGCTAAGAACTTGGAAGTTTTTGGAGAATTACTGGATAAATCATATTCCTATCCAGATGTTTACAACACAGTAGTGCGAATATATAACACAGTACATTGTAGTTTAATAAAATGGGATCAAAATTATTGATTCCATATAGGTAGAATAGAAATTAAAGCTGCAACGAATGGTTAATGTTAGCCCAATCTTTCTTTATCCAGTAGTAAACTATAAACAGTTGAAAACAAAAGTCAATTGAAACGTTGGTGTAAGTGCTGCAATAACTTCTCAAGGTCACTCGTAGATATAATGCCATTTTACTAGGGTGGAGGATACAACCTATGTGGATTATCTATATAGGTGCTATTTAAAGAGGGGAGGGACTATCAATTACAGCAGTCACACGCAGGTAATATACCGGTAACTTCTAAAATCGGACTAGATCATCTTTCGTCTATCTTTGACAAATGTCATGTAGAGTATTTAATGCTGTAATATAATAGAGAAGACATTGTACTTGCACCATGTCCGTCCACATACATGCAGTTATGCCCCCATGTAGTATATTCCATGTATATTCATCGTCATCTTTATTAAGGCATGCTATATTGGTTTTGTATTAAATGGAATCACATATATCGCCCACTAATATGTTATTATCTGCCAGCCTCATTGTACATATAGGGAGCTGTCCATGGTGCTGGGTGGTCGATCACAAAGGTATTAAACACCTGAGGTCAGCAGTGGATGACACATACTGCCACCTAATACACAAGTGTCCTCTTAGTATATGTGTATGTACTAACATGCTTCTACCGACTAGATTTAACGTCGTATGGTATTCACAGCACAACATATACAAGTACATTTAGACACATAAACACGCAGGAATACATACAGACACAAATACATGTAGCTACACATAACACATGTACAGACAAACACATGTACCTACATGCATATTCATACAATCATACACATACGTGGGTATATATGTTCAGAGAGTGGTACATGTAAGAGCCTGGTACCACATCTATGGATGTAATCACTTAATTTTATAATAACTGAACAGGAAGCCACATCCTATATAATATCATGTGACACAATGTTGATATAATGGATGGATGGATGGATGGATAGATAGATAAAAGAGACAGAGAAAAAAGAGAGAGAGATATAAAGAGAGAAAGATATATATACACAGAGTAAGATAGAGAATAAGAAAGAGAAAGAGAGAAAGAATGAAAAAAAAGAAAAAAAAGAATGGATTTGCTGTGGACGGAAAAGCGATAAAGGGATGAATATATACAGAGAGAATATATGTAGATACACAGATAATATGTAGAGAGATACATGGGTAGATAGATAGATAGATAGATAGATATGAGAAGAATAATACATAGAAAGATACGAGATACATAGAAGAATAGATAGATATGACGATAGATAGATAATACAGAGATAGAGAAAGAAAGAAAAAGATGAATAAATTTGCTGTGGACTGGAAAGCGATAAAGGGATTGATATTTACAGGGAGAGACAATATTTAGGGAAATATATGATATAGATAGATATGAGGATAGATATATAGATGTGAGATAGATAGATAGAAAGATAGAGAGATATGAGGTAGATAGATAGTTTGATATGAGACAGATAGATAGATGTAATAGATACTACATGGAGGTGTATAGATACAGACAGATACTATATAGAGACAGTCGGATAGGACAGACAGCTGACAGCCTGTGGTCTCCCAATGTGATGCCGACCCCCTCCCGGCTCCTATGACAAGGACCCCCATTACATGTACTCGGCGTTGACCTATCCCGGGGACTGACGTCAGGACGCTGCTCTGCGTGGAGGAGAAACCAAAAAAAGGGGATTTTTCCCTTCTGTCCTTCTCCATTTCCAAAATGGTTGTGCAGAAGACGGCAGGAATGTGCAGCCGGCGGCTCCGGGAGGTAGGGGCTACAGGGCATGGTGCCCTTCCAGGGGGCGTCGGCAGGGGAGGAGGAGAAGGTTAATGGGGCACAGCATGTGTGCCAGCATCTCGTCCATAGAGTGCAGTGTGCAGCCTGTCACCGCAATACTCGCCAGTCCCAGCATCCAGCACACTGCCAGCACTGCACCCCCGGCTCTCCCAGCCCACTTGTTCTCATCCGCTGCCAGCGCGGCTCCCTCATCCGCGATGCATCTCGCACTGGACTGCACTGCACGCTCCTGATGTCACTGCAGCAACTAAGTATCACTGCACTCTCGGCATGCCAGTCACTGCACGTTACCTCACTGCACCCCCAATATAGCTGTGGCCCCCAGCTGTCAGCACTAACATCCCAGCGCTGGGCAGCAATCACACCTGCAGCTTTTGTTGCAGTTTATTTGCTCCAAACACAGGAGTGGATCCAAAGAAGTAGCAGAAAGAAAAGCCTCATACTTCTCCTCTTTTGGCTCAAAAAGTGCATCAAAAACTGCCAGTGTGCTTGCATCCCTTTCCTGCATTGTGCAGTGTGTGCACAGTGTCCCCACAACTATCTCCATCCTCATTCTACCATGAAGTGCTGCTTGCTCTGGAGCCCCCTGACCAGCAATATCACCTGTCTTGTCTTCAGCTGCTGCTTCTTCTCCATCCAGATGGGACATAGCAGCGCAGGATGCAGTGTCTTCTCCTCCCAGCATGGATACAATAAAGGTGAGGCTGGATTGCAGTCACCACTACTTACTTGGACGTACTCAGTGAAGTTCTTCTGTGTGCTTGCTAGAAGGATATCTTCTCCTCTCTCCCTGTCTCCTGGAGGTAAATGGGATCTCATAAGTTATTCCTATGCTATTGAGCAGGGGGTAACTAAAAGGCGTGAATAACACGCAAAATAGATCATGCAGCGGCCACACAATAGATATGACAATGAATGGGAGCTCTCATAGGATTTCTGCACACGTCTGCAGAAGAGCTGGACCCCAGACACATCTTGTGGGAGAAAACAAGTGCAAGACATCACATTACAAAACTAAGTTAACAGAAGGGATTATCCTCCCTCCCCACCCACCCCACCCTCTGCTGTCCATGCACCAGGCTGGGGACCAGCAACATCACCTCCTGCCTGTCCCAAGCTCACAGCCGACCATGCAGGAGGCAGAAGACCTTCCAACACTACATCCTTCCAAGATTTCTATATTTACCTAATTGCCCTTCCTGAGAATAAAGGATGGAGACTGGGAAGTCACTCTGTGCAAGTAAGTGTGCCTCTCCTTGCCATCAAAACCCCAATGCACGTGGCCTCCATGTGTTCAATACTTGTGCATATACATCTAACCTGGCAGAACAGTATGTGGTTGTGTGCCTGTATGCACAAACCCACTCATACATACACTACATTAATATTTATATATATATATATATATATATATATATATATATATATACACACACACACACACACACACACATACATGCACACATAGTTTTATATATATATATATATATATATATATATATATATATCACCTATGTGATATATATATAATCACATAAGTGGACATATGTATATTTATAGGATAGATATGTTAGCCTTTTTTTTTCTTTTATCAAGTACAAAAAGCCTAAAAGTTGATATATCCCAGGGCTGCTCAGGCTCTGCTCTAGGTCTTTTGAGTCTGGGCCCTGTACTAATGGTCTATTCTTCTTGTTATTAGAAGAAAAACTTCATAAGAAAACGTTTACCATAGAAGACAAACAGTTGCAGGCTTGTTTTGCAGCCTGGGAAAATGCCCTGAGTGCAGCGGAGTCCAGCCTATTCAGTACAGACCCTCTGCCTCAAGAGACTGTCTCCCCCCAGACATCATTGTCATGCTAATTAGACAAACTGAACTTGATTTTGAATCCCCTCTCTATTTTGGACTGTGGGAAAAAAATGGAGAAGCTACAGTGAGAAATGAATGAATCAGGCCTTCCTTATAGCAAGCATACAAAGGGGACATTCGGCCAGACTTAACTTTTTAAAGACTAACACTAACACTAGTCTAAGCCTGGTCCTGCATACATTATCTACAGTAAGTACACACTGCTATAACAACACATAATCGTTGATACCTGCCCATTATCACTTTCTGCACAAATTGCTCAGCCTATCCCAAGAAGTATATTTTTTTCTGTTGCCCTTTTCTTCAATACTATTTATCTTTCATCTAAATTTAAAAGAACAATCCTTAAAATGTGTGTGAACATAGAATATCCTGAGAGCAGGTGTGCTGTGTATAATAATCAAGAACAATGTTATATATATATATGTTTGTTAAATGCACAATAAATGGTAACAGAAACACATATGTGATACATTTTAATATTATGTAATTTGTCAGATTGCCAGTTACTACAATTTCCACACTATCTGTATATCTGAATTTTGTATTGCATCATTCTCACGATTTCACTTGTTTTTTAGTCTATTATAGATGCATGTAAATGATATGTGTATAGCAGTAATATCACTATGGTGAATAGACACTCAGCCCATCTGCACGCATGAACAGGCATCATTTCTTTTAACAAATGCACATATTTCTATCTGTATCTAAAATGTATCAAGTGTTGCTAATCCAAAGTATGAATATGTAACACACATATCAGTGAGTTAACATGGGCAGGTATGAACATTGACACATGTCATTTTAATTTAATTGTAAATATGCCAAAAGCAGATTAATAAAAAAATGTGTTTTTAAAACTAAATAGAATGCATAGAACATTGAAGTCCACCTGTTGTTTTCTAGGTTGAGAGTTCATGGGGACATTTTACAGAAAACAAGGTAAGATCACATGTTGTGCTGTGATGAGATTGCAGGTAGTTGGAGACTCCAAAAGTGTTTTCCCTTTATTTGCTTATTTAGTCTAGAATGCACCCAAAATATATAATGTAGCATAGATAACGAAAGCAAAGAATCAAGTAGAAGTTTCTCTCAATAAACTAGAGCATATACACTTTCTTGGCTTGCTCAAATATATATATATATATATATATATATATATATATATATACAGTTAATACCGAAATGTTTATTTTTATATATATATATATATATATATATATATATATATATTTATTTATGTGTTCCTATGACACATACGGGACTAAAACTGAACTGTTCTAAATTATAAATAACACTGATATTAATAAATATGTCCTCCTCAGCTGAGATGCTGTAATGTACACATTTATCCAAGTAATGAAATGTGTTATGGCTGAGGTAGCAAAGGATAGACAAACAGATATATAGATATGAGATAAATAGATAGATAGATAGATAGATAGATAGATATGAGATAAATAGATAGATAGATATGCGATAGATAGATAAATAAATAGATAGATAGATGTGAGATAGATAAATCATGAAACACAACACACTAATTTCACCTAAAATACTTGGCATTGATTAAAGATGCGCAAACTAAAAATGTGTTACTCCCATTACGTGACAGTCTATTATGTCAACATCTTTTTACTATTATTGATTTCTAGATTATAGACTGATGATAGATATTTTTTTAGTGTGTAAACAAGTCCAACCTATTATACGGCTGTAATTTGAAGAACATGAGACCAACGTGTTGCTAAATACATCAAGGTAGTCTAAAGACATGGGTAGAATTGATTTCCATATAATTATGTGTTATCTTACCAGAACCATATTATCTGCCTATGTATAAATATATCATTTGCATATTGCGTTAGTAACCTGCTCCGTTTTAGAGCACAGACAATACAATCTATCGGATTCCAAACTCCGCAGGAGGAAATTATATTTTCCTAATTCAATTTAATAATTTAATCCGCTGTATGTTTGTCAGGATCAGAAACTATGACAAAAAGAAATGAAACGTTTTGTTGACTGAGCAATGTACTGATGTCACATGCTGCGTACGCCATAAACAAAGGGGGAAATAATTGTATTACACATCATTATTAGATCTGATTTATAATATCCATGTGCATAAAAAGTGCCTCTCATTGGATTTCTGCCATGCTTTGTTGCAGGGCGAGTGCTGGGAGTGGTTATTAGAAGATGCTATTTGTGGATAATTTGCTAGATCTAGGCCTGGGGGCTTGTGTGAGGTGTGTTACCCAGCTACAGTACAGAGTATTGCCCTCTTTCAATCATGTAATACATGCTTAATACATTGTCCTTAAATAGAAAAAAATGGATGCAATTGGCTGTGACTGGAGTGGTATCAATATCGCATTAGCGGTATTACCATCTTATAGGCAACGTACAATGAATGGCTATGTATAGTATAGTATAAAGAGTCGATGAGTTCAGGAATGAAGTCCAGTCAAGTTACACGACCTCTGGAGATGTTTTTTTTCGTTGGCAGTTTTAATTGCTACCATAGGAACAGATCTATGCATGTGCCACACACTCTTGTGCCACACAATCTCCATTACATGGTATCAGCAGCAAATGCACAAAATCATACTTTCTGCATAATTTTCACTTATTTTTGTCTAGTAGAAGACTTAACAAAGGCTTACTTCAGGATTATTAAGGCCCATTAATCAGCATACTGCACAATTTACAAGCTAGTGCATCTTAAAGTGCAAGATGTCAGCAAGATCGCACACAGCATTCTTTGTGCAGTGGACTAAATGTATGTTGCTATGTGAACAAGCAAGCCCGGTGACCATAGAGATAAAAAAAAAATCCCAGTCACTGAGCATTATGAATGCAGTCAGCATACAACCATCAGACCATGTGGGCAGCATGGTGAGAAAATACATGTATCACTAAGCACAATGAGGCTTTATACAAAGACTAAAAAAAAACAAAGGGAAGTTGGAATGAACTAATTTGCTTTATTATGGTGTTTGTTCTATATTTCAAACTATATTTTAATCCACCTTGCTGGATCTGTGTAAGTAGTCATCTCTTCTTTCTCTCTAGCTTTGGGGGTCAGGGTTGGCAATACACTTGAGCCCCTGTTTCTGAGGGGGGTAAAAGCGTATTCCCACAAAAGACAGCAGCAGAGTGAGCAGAAGCAATTATATGTTATACTAAATGGGTAACATGGCAATGACAGACAAAATCTCAGAGCTCCAGGCACATATAGTGGGCTTACTGTCTACTCTACCCTTGGCTTGTAGAGGAGATCACATTAGCCCTCAAAGTCTCCATCCACCCAGACAGACAGCTTTAGTATTTAGATGAAACTTATAAGACCACTTGCTACTTTTAGACACTGTGTAATTTGATATAGCATATTAATGGGTGGGCCTAGATGCAGCTTTGGCATTGGACACTGGACCCTTATGTTATATCTTTGATATGTAGAATTTGTCAATAAACCATGATATTTAAAATTTGCTTCTGAGCAATACAAAGCGAACCCAGTTACATTAGAATACAATGTATGTCAACGGCCAGGTACCATATTATTGGATTATGCTAAACACTTGTCCAATGGCAAAACCATTAGCCTTGCACCTCTCTGCAGCATGTGCT
This sequence comes from Eleutherodactylus coqui, assembly GCF_035609145.1. Classification (NCBI taxonomy): domain Eukaryota; kingdom Metazoa; phylum Chordata; class Amphibia; order Anura; family Eleutherodactylidae; genus Eleutherodactylus; species Eleutherodactylus coqui. Next base: position 255,300,417 of record NC_089841.1, read on the forward strand.
GAAAAGTCTAAAAGTATATGTAGTATCCATTGATCTGTACTGAGTTTGCTATATCCACTTTTAATGTAACATGACTTCCAAGAAGTTAGCACTGGATTCATAGGTCTGACTCCCCTTCGTTTACCATTTGCATTAAGCTTGTTTATTCTCATGTGTTTTTGGACTTTTTTCAGACCTTTCAACTTTTTTCAATATTATAAAACATACTGATTGTTTTTCTTAAGTGTTACAATATTACATCTTATATCACTGATTACTTCACAAGGGTCGGGGGTTCGGGGATTATTCTGATTGCCAGATTGGAGTCGGGAAGGAATTTTTTCCCTAAATGGGGAAAATTGGCTTCTACCTCATTGGTTGTTTTTTTTTGCCTTCCTCTGGATCAACATTGGGGGGGTTAATAGGCCGAATCGGATAGATATATGTCTTTTCTCAGACTAAGATACTATGTTACTATGAATTGTGGTTTGGATTTTGATACACTTAACAATAGACTGTGTCTGAATTAGATGGTGGAGCCATGTACAAATATACATTCTCTGTACTGCACATTATATACAAGGAGTAATGACTGCTTCAATACGACTAGAAAGAATGTAGCTCATTTTAAGATACTATGATCCAAAGAGGATCTAATCAACAAAGATATGAGTTATATGACTTACTATACCAATGGCTTGCTCCTATTATATGCTGGAAGGACATAACGAGATATAACCCTGTATACTGCTTAGTGTTAGTCTCATACTATATCTCATACTATAGAGAATGGGATACATCTCTAGAGTAATAATTGCAAACACTTTGAGTTTATTTTACTATGCAGAGTTGTGGTAAGACATTGCTATTGAGCCTATGTTATACCGTGAAATACAGATCTCTGTGAGGATTGTGGGTTTTGTAATGAAAAAGACAACTGCATTGCTTTCAGTGAATGTCAGTGTAACATGGGAGGTGCACATGTATATATTCATTCTGCTTTATACCAATCATAGCATCAGCCTGCTCCTAATATTCTCCATTGCTTCTTGTTTCACATTTGGCTGCTGAGCTTCGCTATTGTTCTTCCTTTAAGGTGGATGTATGATGTTAGGCCTCAGTTTTGCACAAAGCCCATCAATGACACGTTCTCATGGCCTTTCCATTTGACAGACGTCAGACTGATTTTAATTATCAAGTTTAAATTTACAAGTGGGATTCCCGATTCCCACAAATTAATGGGGTGTGAGCACTGTGCTCTTATAGCTGAATGCACGACTGAAATAAATGTATATATTAAGACAAAAGTACGTGATATTTGGCAGATTTACTGCATATTATTCATTCATCCTATATTTTTTTTCCTTCTTTACCTGGTGTAACAGGAAGTCCCAGCAGATAATTGAGATCAGCTCTCTTTATAGTAACCTAGCGATTAATTTTTACAAAATCTCTGCAGGACCTCTATGGGAAAATTACCAAATCATGTAAATGGCTATGCCGCTAAATTGAAAAAGCCTTACATTTACAAATGTCAATAAATGTTCAACATCAAATTTACCAATTCTGCACAGAAATATTGTTCTTGGGCGAATTTCAATTTTTGGAAAAGTAGTATTATTTATGCTATTAGCTTGAAAAATCAGCAAAATGACAATAGAACAGTGCCCCCATGTGGCAAACCCAGCAAAATGTAAATGATAATTTGTCTGTTTTCTAGATATTTAAATATATTTCTTATTTGTGTTTTATGAAACCAAGTTTTTTAAAAAAGTACCAAAAAATGTTGTTTGCAACCTCCCTTTAATCTTTCACAAAAATCAAACAATTTAGAACAACAAAGCGGACTATGCCTCCAGGAAATGCAGCTTATCTTTTTATGAGTTTTCATCTGCTATAATTTCTATCCAACGGACATAGTGAATGTAAACAGTAGCACACAGGTTCATATAGGATGAGCAGGGTTACAAATGGATTGGAACATATTTTGCTCAGATTTGCTTCCTTAGGGGGTCCCAGGTCTCCTCACAACCTGCAAAAACTCCCATAGGGTGCGTTCACACGTTGCTGAGTTGCAGCAAATTTTGGTGCAGATCTGCAACAGATTCACTCCTTCAATTTAAATGCAATTGAAAGTGTGAAAATGTCTGCAGATGTTCACCCAAATCTGCGACAAATCAGCAACGTGTGAACGCACCCCTATAGTGTGAGGATCCGTAGCGTGGGAATTCTAGGGGCATTGCCGTGTAGTTTAGCTGATAAGCGGCACCATCATATTGAAGCCCCTTGCTAATTATCTGTTGGTTATAGAGTAAGCGGTATCATGAGTAACACAAGGCATTTCAATGGGTCTTATATAATGTGATTTCACAGGCCGCTAATTACAAGCAGACAAAGTATTATAGATGTAGCTGGTTCCATGACCATTCTTCTAGTAATGGTCACCGTCAACTGGGAGTCAGAACTAAATATACTAAATATACTTTACAGTAAGTTGATCAGAGGAGAATGAAATGAGCGAGTCTGTCCATGTAATCCTTCTTATTCTGCAATGTGAATTACAATATCTATAAGAAGTCCGGTAATCTTTGGCTTCCATGATCTTTAATCCCCTGATTCCAGAATTTAATAAATAGGGGCTTTTTTTCCAAACACATTTCAGTTGCGGGCAGCGACACACAAACCGTGACTTTACAGTTGACCAATGGATCTTCAAGAAGGTCAACTTGATTGATAAGATCCCATATACTGTATCAGGAAATAATAACATGAGCGTCATGACATTTACCCTCAGGGCATTCAGAAATACAATTATTGGCCTCTTTTTCATATATTCAAACTATACATTTATAATTTGTCTTTAATCGAGATCACAGACTATTGCTAGTGTACTGATATATATTTCACTGGCTCTTTTCTCGGCCGAGAAAACATGGGACATGCCTACCTTGGATACTATGTGCGGGAATGAGCGGGCAGGATGTATCTTCCCGCGTTTTTATTTCAAAATCCTGCGCTGTGGTGCTGAGTTTAAACGGCGGGTGGAGGGAAAGACATTTGCCTTGTTCATGCACTACTACCGTTCAAACCAGCAAGCGTACGTGCGCATATGGCCGGCTGTTTTCACCCTTAAATGTTTGTTTTAGGTAACTGGATCATATTAAACAGAATGAAAAGTCGATCCTGACATGCCATCAGGGGACAGGTATTTTGATCTTAAACCACTAGCGTACCTATAGTGGATGTAGGGGATGCAGTTGTACCCGGATGCAGGAGCCTTAGAGGGCCTATGAGGCTCCATATAGGGAGCCTAGTACTAGAGGAGCATTATGGTTGGGGGCCCTGTTTCAGGTTTTGCACTGGGGTCCAGGAGGTTCAATTTACGCCTCCGTCTTAAACACATTGGCCATATTTGTATCTCTCTTCCTTTCCTCTCTTACATTTCACCTTTACCTCCACCCCAACCCCATACCCCCCCCCCATTTTCCTTCTATCTTTTTTTCCCCTCTCTCACTTTCTCTCTCTCCTTCTTTTCCTTTCCTCCTCCTCATCTTTTATAGCTGCTGGAGGATATGGCCTCGGTTTGCTGTCTTATTATTAAGAGCCAGTGAAACATTGAAGTCAGTGGTTTCGTTACGTCTCGTTATGTAGCCGTGATAATCACGGCCGCATAAAGGGAGAAAAACACGTTATTGTTTAAGCCCTATGGGTGCGTCCACACTTCGCTGGTCTGCTGCAGATTTCAGTGCAGATTTGCAGCAGAATTTACATCTTCAATTTGAAAGGGTTAAATCTTCTGCAGATCCTCATCAAAATCTGCAACAAAATCCGCAGCTCATCAGCGACGTGTAAACGCACCGTAACGCATGAGCGCAATGCAGTCAGTGAATGTGCTGTATGTTATACGGTAGATTCCTGGGGATTGCAGAGCGTTGTCCTGCACGCCGACACGTGATGCCTATTCAGCATTGTATGTTCTTTGCTTTAAATTAACACTGAATTGTTTATTATGAAGCAGTTGAAAGCTGCCGGTTATTAATCTGGTGTCTCCCACTTCAGCACCATGGAGAGAAGCGAAGTGCTGCCAGTCCAGGCTGGCCTTCTCTTCACATCAGTGCTGACATTCACAAGACAGCGTCTGCAGTGTAAAGTGTAGAGCAAATGTATTCTATATATTCTAGTGATTCTATCAATGAAAGGGAATACTTAAATAAAAATTAACTTCTTAACTCAACTCGCAGCTCCTATAACTGCCAGGATAGAAGCACTATATCATCAGTGTATTCCGTTTACTGAGTGCTGCGCACTATACCTCACCATTGTGCTGATACCTATCTGTTATAGAGGTACTATATACACTATCATTATCATACAAACAACAGAAACAGAAATGCAGCATTGCTCATACTACTGGTAAAGTCTGAGAGGAAATCTCCACTTTTGGACCACAATTTATAACATTCCAGACTTAGAATCAAGTTACCAAAAGTTGTAAATCCAATACTTTTCTTGTAAAGACTCTGTCATGTGATGTTTTCTCCTCTGTTTATGTCTAAAACATAATTTGGAAATTTTCTGGTTTCCGCCACCAGAGACCGGTGCATAGTGAGAGATGAGTTAGTGCGGCTTCACACGGACGCACTTGAACATGCAGTAGGCAGAAAATAGAACGCCTTGATTTCAATGACTTTGTTCTAATTTCATTTTTTTGGCGCACATATTTCTTGCATGCATAAAAAAGAACCTGCTTTATTTTTGTGCTTATTTGCACAACAAGAGTTCCCATAGAAGTCTATGGGAGATGCGCAAATGCGTCCATGAAAAAAGAAGAACACATCTGGACCTCATTAGGTTAAACAGTCATTTAAATCAGGGCTTGTTCGTCTGTTGTGCGCAAATTACCATGCCCTGCATGCGCAGAAAGTACATTAAAATGCACTGATGTGCACACAAGTCTACCTTGCTCATACTGTGAATACGTTGCACTGCAGCATGCGCACATGCGCATACATTTGTGTGGAGCCACCCTTACACACTTAGAGCTAAGGGCTTAAACACACGAACGTGATTTAATCCCATTATGCAGCCATGATAATCATTTCCACATAATGGGACAAAACAAAGCCATTGATTTCAATGGTTCGTTTTCACTATTTGGATACTCACCAGTTAACTGTATGGGTGAGAAAAAGATAGGACTTGCCATATTTCAATACACCGGCAAGGCATGCTCATTTGCGTGCAACAAAGAAAGATGCACCGATTGAAATGGCTAATTAGTCTTAATGAGTTCCAAACCTGTTCTTTTTTCTGCGCAGTTACACCATATTTCACTTATCGTCTTGCGTATTGCACGCACACTTACACACCTCTCATTGATTTTTATGGGGGCTTTTGGTGCGCAAATACGCATAAAAATAGAATATATTCTATTTTTGTTCGACTGAAATGTGCGCACAAAATACAAAAATGTAAACGAACCCGTTGAAATCAATGGGTTTTATCCTATGCGTATTGCACGCACAAATATGCCCATGTGAAGCCGGCCTAAACTGTCAAGTGAAGAATAGAGCAGCTGCCAATATTAACTAATCAGACCTCTTCCTTTCATATTATAACCTGCTCTGGAAAACAAAAGCAGAGTTCTGGTTGTGATATGCTTCAGCCTGTGTACATGAGGGCATCCAAAGTGCCTCAAGTCTGTTCCACTGATGGAATGGAAAAATCCTATCTGTAGTATATGTGGTTTATATTTTCATTATGTTTTGCCAAGTATTACACAAATACAAGTGGTGGAGAATTTATATTTGGTTACAGTTAATAAAAAACAACAAAACCAAAAACTAACATGTAAAGAAACAAGCCTGTCATTTTCTCAGTTGTAGTCCAAGCTCATATGTGATGATACGATATATTAATCCATATATCTTAGGTATGGCACTTCAAAGAACCTCAAAGATCCCCGAGTAAAGAATAATGCTACAATAATATACTAATAATCTAATAAATGGATATAGATCTTATATTGTTTAGCTACAGATACTTTGGCCTCATTTATCAAAACTGTTTAAGAGGAAACCTGGTATTCTTGCACATAACAGCCAATCACAACGCAACTTTCAATTTTTCAAAAGCAGTTTAAGACAAAAAATCTGAGCTGTAACTGGTTGCTTTGAACAGCAAGGCTCTTCTAAGGCTGGATGCACATATACCAGTTACATCCGGCCGGTTGTTTTATGCCTGAGTCGCACGAACCAATGACATATGACAGGTTGTTATGGGCAACGTCATTATATTATCTGTGCAAGTGTCTACAAACCTCCCCCATAATGCTGTAACTTTATTATCTTCATATAGTTTTCTTTTATTAAGGCCGGCTTCACATGGATGTATTAGCATGCGTATTTGCTCATGCCATACACAAACAATAGAACCCATTGATTTACATGGCTTTATTCAGCTATCCGTATTTTGTGTGCACAATTGGGTTGTGCAAAAAAATAGAACATGCTCTATTTTTCTGCATATTTGTGCACCAAAGATCCCCATAGAAGTCAATGGGGGGGGTGGGGGTCCGCAAATATGCAAGGAGATGCGTGAAACACTGCACAATTGCGCGGGAAAAGGAACACCTCTGGAACTAATTAGCCACTTCAATCAGTGCTTCTTTGTTTGCCGCGCTCAAATGAACATGCCTTGCGGGGCAAAAAGTACCATAAAATACGCCATTGCATACGCAGAAAAGCATTGTTCATTCTGCAAAAATGCTACATTCGGGCACGTACAAATTCACTTTTGCATAGCCTTCTTGTCTTCCTTAATTGTGCATGCATGCAAACTGAATAAAGATCACATTGTGCCAATTGTAATCTGCATTCTATTTGCGCACTAATTGTGGAGATGAGAGAGGAAGATCTGAGGAATCTGCTGCCACGACCCCAAACCTCCTCTTAGTAGCACAGTATATCAAATAATTACATAACTAGGTGATTTAAAGCCTACTAAAGTACAAAGTGCACATTACCTATGCAGATGCTCGCTACTGCCACCTCTGGTTAATAAACCAAAGTACTAGAAAGTCAAGGATTAGCAGCTTGCATGACTGGGGAACCAGTATACCAAAGATGAGGGAAATCAATGAAAGCCTTATTTACACGAGCATTGCATTATAAAAAATCCCAACCATCTGAAGTGTTGGTATCCAATGTATTAATTCACATGAGCGATTTGTAGCCGCGCAAAAATGTTGCGCCGAGAATAATAGGATATCGGCGACCGAAAACAGTGACCAGTTTTATACGCTGCGTGAAAAGATAGGTCTTGCCCTTTCTTTTGCCAAGATTAGCTGGAGGCTCTAATAGGCTTCTATGGAAGCAGGAAAAAAAGGAGGGCGTTTACCTGCGTCCAACACTGCGAAAAGATTACAGCTGGCTCTAGTTAACTATTAGAAGTCATTCCAAGGATTTAGGCCGACTGAGGGATTTCCACACTGCGGCATATATTTTCGCTAATACGCCGCCCTTGTAAATGGATGAGAAAACACGGATTAAGCTCAGGACATGATCGCGGCTATTCTTCATTGACATGATTTTCAGTGGCCATGCTGCCAGCGTGAAAGCGCATCGCTCATGTGAAGGAGGCCTAAGGGCTTATTCACATGACTGTATGTATGCAGGTATTCAGCCCCGACTATGTGATGCATTGGATTCTGTATTTATTCAGAAGAACGGTTTTTGGCCGCGTTAAAAAAATTGGGCTGGGACAAATACCATATACGTGACCGCTTTCGGCCTGTGAAGGAGGCCTAAGTCATACGCTTTTTCTCAATGCCTTTGACTACAACTCTATAGAAAGAGACAAGGGCATGTAAAGAAAGAAGGCTTTGAAATAAATGATGTTCAGCATGCAAATGATTGCACTTTGAGTTATTCTCCATCTAGAAGATGTAATTGTATACTACCTGGCTTCAGGATATACATATGTTGTAGATACACAAATAATACTCAACCCCCAGTGTATACGCAGTGTCTTAATACCATCTAAGAGGGGTATATAGGAAAAAGGAAATGGTATGGATTGCAATTGCAGATTGCATGAGTGAAGGGCACTAGCAGAAGGGTACCTAAAATAAACTCTATAGAGGACAGTTTCTCCGTTGCACACATGTAATACATTAGGGAATGCCTTGTAGACCCAGAATTTTCAATTAAAATGACTCAAAATGCAGCAGCAAACCAGCTTGTGCTCCGATAGCGGACAAAGCATACAAAATGCAGCAGAGTCACTCCAAAAGCTCCAGAATGGTGCAGAAGGCTCGTAGGCGTTGGTGAAGGGAGCACACAGTGTTCACGTCTACCCAGGTGCTGAACATAGTTTTGCCTTTGATTAAAACTGTAGTGGAAAAATACAATTTTTTTTTAAAGGATTCCAAGACGCCTCTTATGTAAGAACGCGGGTGCTGAATTCACAGATCTTCTTGGAGACCATGACTCTGCGGTTGTAATCAGAGGAAAGAAACTTCTTCCATGTTAGAAGTTGGGAAAGCCGCTGACAGCTTTCCTGTAAATTAATATATATTCTGTAAGGAAAAGCTTCTTAATGTCATTCAATAAGACATTGCTGGCCAATCCCACCATTCCCATTGTACTTTTATAGTATGAGATTGCAATTGTAATTACAACAAAAACACCCATGTATCACAGACTATCAGGGTTTGTCCATATGTAGTGGAAATGCTGTGTATTTTCTGAGATCTGTGTGCGCTAAACACAAAGAATAGAACCCATCGATTTCAATGGGCTCGTTCTCATAAGCGCGTTTTGCATATGCATTTAGAACGTCCCCCCCAAAAATTGGACCTGCTCTTTTTCCCTGTGTTTTGGGCAGCAGTGGCCACATAGAAGTCTATGGGGAAGTGTGAAACACCTCGCAAAATGCAGGAAAAGCAAGACAACTGGACCTCATTAGGTTTTAATTACCAATCAATTCCACGGAAAAGGGAGTGTCACATGCGTGCAAATATTTACAGTAATGTGCGCTGACATGTTTGCAACCGGCTGATTATGTGGCTCAAAAGTCGTCTATGAGCAAATACGCTGCGTCAAGCGTATTTGTGGTAACACTCTTCTGAAGGAGCCCACAGCATGGAATTTCACACCCTCAAATGAAAGAGTTAAAGTATGTCAAAATTCAGCATTAATATCCACATGTTATATGCAGTGACATTGATCTGCACCAAAAGTTCACTATGTGCAAAATCAAAATTATGGATTTTGAGACTGATTTTCGTTGTCTACACATACCCTCACAGTCAAGTTAGACATTAGGACTACACAAGTAGGAAAAGTTCCTTCATCTCTGTCAAAGAAAATACTAATTAAGCATATATGTATTACCGGGAAAAAGTTTTGGAACATCATCACTTTTCAAGTAATTTTTTGTATTACCACAGTTCAAGTCCAGCAAATAACGTGAAATGCTTCAAAAATTCAGAAGTTAAAAAATATTTTTTTTAAATATTATGAAATTTTAACCTGATGCAACAATAGTCTGAATTTATGATTTTAACAAATTATGGTTTGAATCTGAATGCAAACTATTCCTACCAGTGAGTGTCTCAACTTTTGTTGATCACTTTCAAACCCTCTGATTCTATGATTCTAACCAGTGTTGGAACAGACTACATTACAACACCCTCTAGGGCAGTATTTTGATAGTTTTGCTCTTTGGGACAGAGCACACTGCTATCATAATGGCAAAAAAGGCAATTTACTAATGAAGACAGACAATTATAAACCTTAGTAGTGTAGATCAGTCTTACAGAGAAATTGCCAAGAAAGCCAAGGTGGCCCTCAGTACAGTCTCCTATACCATCAAAAGGCACTTGGAAACTGGAGAAAACTCTGACAGGAAGAGGTCTGGCAGACCAAAGGCCACTACAAAATCAGGTAACAAGTTTTTGAAAGTCAAACGTTTGCATGATCGGCGCCTCACAGCACAAAGACTTGCCTGGGCTAAGCAGCACCTCCAGTGGACTACTGAAGAGTGGAAGAAAGTCTTATGGACTGACGAATCAAAATGTTGACATCTTGGGTACGTCACACAGGGTTTTTGTACACCGTTGGATAGGTGAAAGAATGGTTCCTGAGTGCAACTGTCAAACATGGAGGAGGAAGCGTGATGGTCTGGAGCTCTTTTGAGAGTTCCAGAGTTGGCAACTTGCAAAAAGCGACTGGCACACTGACCAAAAAAGGCTACCACAGCATTTTCATATGTCATGGAATACCCTCTGGTGTACGCCAAGTTGGTCAGGGGTTCATATTACAGCAAGGCATTGATCTAAACATACTTCTAGGTTATATGAGACCTACTTAAGACAAGAAGAAGCTGGTAAGCTGCAAAAAATGGAATGGTCTGCACAATCTGAGCTTGTTTGGGATGAACTGGACAGAAGGGTGAAAGCAAAGCTACCTACAAGTGCAGAAGATTTGTGGAACTTCTGCAGCAATGTTGGAAAGAAATTTCTGAACAATATCTGAATGCTATTGTAGAAAGAATGCCTCAATGATGCAAAGCTCTTACATCAGCTGGAGGGGGCGACTGAGGAGTCAAAACTCTACATTGGATTGGGTGAAACAACGTTCATCCATTATTTTATTCATCTGAACTTCTTTATCTGTTCTCTGCTTTCATTACAAAGTGCATTAGAGACATTAAACTCTGTAAATGCCAATAAAAACTGAAAAAATTGAGATGTTCTAAAACTTTTGGCCAGTAGTGTATATAATATCTATTTTTTTAGTAAAATTACAATAAATTACTGTAAGGAAGGAAAGTATAAGGCCTCATGTCCACGGGCGGATTAGATTCTGCGGCCAAGGACACTGCAGGTCTTCTGCTTACCCGTCCGGGTCTTCTATTCTTTTACTACAGATGTATGTGGAAGCGCTGGCCGGCGCACCGCCACACGTGCAGAGTGGAGTTTTTTTTAAAACTCCTGCTTTGCTGCAGAATCCGCGACCTGTCGGCAATTCAGTGGTGGACAGGCCGCGGATTGGACAGCTTCCATTGACTTCAATGGAAGCCGTCCGTATGGAACCCGCACTGAAATGGAGCATGCTGTGATTTTTTTCCCTAACCAAAAGGTCTGCAAATCAAATCTGCATGCTTTATTTCATTTGTGGACCTTCCACAAATCAGACCCACTCTGCGACATTGGGCTTAACATGTCTAGGAAATGAGGAGACTATTTCATGTTCAACCAACAAGATGAGAGTCCAGTATAAACCAATTAAATGATTCAACAAGCATTGACCCTGAGTATAACTTTTGATATGTATGCTTATTGCTTATATGTCCATTTGGGGGAAAGGGACACAACAGTGTTTGTCTTTATGATTTTGACATGTATTTGATCAAAAAAGGAAAGGATCCAGTGTCAGATCCCTCTCAATTCTATGAGATGCAAACTGATGTAAAAATACACAATTTTGTACATATTCAGTCAGGAAATGATGTTTGCTAGGAATGCAAAGCTTCACTTAGTTTGGATTGGGTTGTAATAGAGTAATTGTAATTGGTGTAAATGGAAAAAGTAGAAGAGGAAGCGGAAGCCCAGCTAGGCTTACTCACCTGGGGTGTAGATTAAGTTCACAGCCATAGATAGCTCTGTGTCTAGATCTCCTGGCCCTGGCATAGTGGCTTGTCGGGGCTCCTCATGAGCAATCCACCCAACAACACTCCTCGGACCCTGGATAAAACATGATAGGTTAGGTCTGAACCACACTTCAGTGTGTATTAGGTAATTCCCTGATCTATTGTTTTAGTAGAACTATTCACTTTAGTTGTAGGAGTAATCAGATGCTGATGTGCACGACTGTAGATTCCCTGAACAGACGTAGCAGACTACTGACTGTTGTAAACCAGCAAGTCATCTGGTAAGGGTGCGCAGTGAAGCTGATATTATCTTTCATGTTCCTGGCAGCCATGCATAGAAACTAAAAGGAACAACAGCAACAATAACTGTATTTTGAGGAATTGCCCTTTAACCCCTCAGTGAGCAGCATATTTTGTGCCTTAAGGACCATGCGATTCTCATCATCACACTGCAATAGTAATAACTCCTTGACATAACCATATGAGGGCTATTTTTTTAAGAGGATTTTAGGCCGCCTGAACACGGGCGGATTCGCATTGTGGAATCCAGAGCGGGCATCCGCCTCTGGATTCCGCAGCAAATACAGCCAAAAGCATACTGTGGCAAAGCACTATTTCCTCTACACGAGAGGAAATCGATTATGATTTTCCACTCGCAGAGGAGAAATCGCGGCATGCTCCATTTCTGTGCGGATTCCACATGGATGGCTTCCATTGAAGTCAATGGAAGCCGTTCGTTCTGCGGCCCTTCAGCAATGACATTGCAGAAAGGTCACTGATTCCACGACATCACTAGGCGATGACGCAAGAAAAGCAGAGATTTTAGGAAAGAAGAATTTGTACTGCACATGTCTGACAGCTTGACATGCGGGCCATCCACAGTACAGATAAAAACACTTCAGGACAGGTACGCACGTATGCCGGCTGGGCACAGGGCTGGATTCCGCATGCTGTATCTGACCTGCCCATGTGCAGCCGACATTGTTTTGAGTCTGTTTTTACAGCATTCACTTTTTTGCAAATATAACACAATAACCTTCTTATCAGATCAGCACAATTACTGTGGTACCAAGTTTTTAGACATTTTTTACTTTTTTTTACTACTTTTGCACATGAAAAATGCATTTTGAAAGAAAATCAATTGAACTTGCATCTCCGCATTCTAAGACCCATAGCACTTTTATATTTCTAGCAGTGGAGCTGTGTGAGGGCTTGTATTTTGCAGACAGAGTTGTAGTTTTTATTGGTACCAGAGTGAGGCACATGTGACTTTTGGACTACTTTTTATTACATTTTTTGGGTGGCGAACAACAGAAAAATTGCAATTCTGGCGTTACATTTGAACATTATTCTTACATCATTAACTAAAAGATGAATGCGCAGGTTTAAGGCCCATTAGTGACCACCGTAAAAAGGTGTATTGGTGGTCTCTAAAGGATTAGGTAATTTCTGGTGCAGGTTTGGAGTGACACAGTTTCAGCTCTAATTCACATGGGCATCAAAATCGTGCAGAAGTTAGCTGCGCATAAAAATTGTGTGAACTAAAAATTTTCCTCGGTTGAGTCCCGAGCCTCATTAGCATAAAGATCACCCATTCACGCGATCTGGAGCGGTGTGTTGCAGAAAAATGCGCTGCTGTTCCGAATTTCCTCGTTTGGGAGAAATCCTCCTAATGACTTCTAATGTGTAACATACAGGCACCCGTCTTCTTTTTCTGAGCGTCGGACGCAGCTAAACTCCCTCCTTCTCCCTTTTTTCCAGCTCCCATAGGAGTCTATGGACACTCCTGTGCCTCGTGCATCAAACGTAGGTCAGGTACCATCTTTTCATGTAGCAGGGCATGTGAGTTGCATGAATTTCCGTTGCTGATGTCCCATCTGTTCAGATGTGAGTTTTTTAGCACAGCTAACATTTTTTCTTCTGAACGTTTCCACAGCAAACTATTGGTTCTAATAGTCACAATGTTAGGTGCATGCAGGTTAGCTGCGTGAATTTCCCTGTATGAAGGAGCCCTCAATCTGTTCAGTTTGCTTTTCTTGACTTGACTTGTTCCAATTGGCCTAATTCATTAATCTTAAAGTCTACCAACCAATTGTATGGGCTATTATTAAGTATATATATATATATATATATATATATATATATATATATATATCCTGTTCCACCGAATTCAGCAAAGTATACCTTAAAAATATTTAGAAGTTGGGAATTAGTCCTGTCAGTCATGCAGAGCTGTCGTTGTACTATTAAGTACCTCCTCTTCTCATGTCTTTTCTTAACAAAGTCCTGAATAAGACAGAAACAATAGAAAGCTAAATTTGTCAGTATTCCACTTGTTAGGATTCCCAGACTGTTACCATGGTGACAAGAGTAAGAATTTATCCAGAAGTAACAAAGTAACATCAATCAAGAGCTAATATAAAGAGCAGCTAATATGGGTTAATAGGAACAGTAGAGGTGTAGATAAATGACTGGAGTAGTTGCCTTAGGTCGTGTTTGTATAATATATATGTGGATAGATAGATAGATAGATAGATAGATAGATAGATAGATAGATAGATAGATAGATAGATAGATAGATAGATAGATATGTACACACACTATATATATATATACACATTATACATTATTATATAATAGTATTATTGGAGTAATATATAATACTATAATATTAATGCCTTAGTGAAGTGAAATACTGTATGAATTCGTAGTTGTCAACGGCTCTTACTATATACTGATACAATTTATTAGATTATGTAGCAAATTTCTAAATATATTATATATTTAAAGTAAAATTTATGACAATTCTATCTAAATGTGTTTTTTTTTTAAATTAAAGACAACTACTTTTATAATCCTAATATATATTAAGAATAAATAATATTAAAATATGTTGTTGAGTAAGTTTTAAATAGAAAAAGTAATTTTTATTGGTAAATGCATGTGAACGCTTTTTTTCATAATTCTAGATTTAAAATAGCAGGTTATATAAGGAATCAAGAAAGCACTGATCAATGGGACCCAAACTAACATCAAGCTATGAAACTCAGACCAAATTCTGACATATATGCACAGAAAACAATAATTGCCTTACCCAATATCACATGCATGCACTTGCTTATGAATAAAAGTAATTATTATTTGTGTTTCTGATCTTGATTGGCACTATATATATATATATATATATATATATACACACACACACATTTGCACACATAGCAATAAGCATGTGAATAGAATATCCATAGGCTTTGAAGCAGAGGGCAGCATGTATGGTATGGTGTAATCATGACACTCTGTTGGTGGATTGACCCCTAGCCACCGTCTGGGTTACCCTTCTCAGGATGAGGTCTTTTCATGTGTTTCACTGAGCTCAGCTTTATTCCCAAAACCTTTTTTCAATCCCAGACTTTCCCAGCTCCCAAAAAAACTGAGCAAAGGAGAGAGAAACCTTCTTCTGATCTTCCAACTAGAATCTTATCAGTTGGATGGAGAATGGACCAGATTGGCCCTGTCCCTTCTCTTTAATAATGCTGACGAAGAAGGAGGAGGTATGGGGCTATGATAATGTTAGGGGTGTGGGGGAAGGAGGAGGAGTGATAATTTCTCAGGGTCATTCTAGTTTTCCAAATGAATCCACATTCATGGAATTGCATCTTCCTCTCTCATAACTAAAGCATTCAACTCATATGGCAACTTTATAGTCAACTTCCAAAAGGTATTTACTTTCATATGTTTGTTTATTTCTTCCTACTTTGTTACAACTGATAGTAAATGTAACTATCCTAGTGAGAGAAGACATGTAGTGGTTTTACCGACTGCACAATCCAGTTTGAGTTCTTTGGATTGTAGTTATTGCTATTTCTACATTTAACAAGAAGCATTGTGTCTTTCGTCTTATTAATGTAGAACATCCACCTTATTTCTGTGTAAAGGACTGATGATTGAGGAATGTTGTATATATGCAAATGGTTATGTGATTACATTTTATTTAATGCAGACAACCTAATCATTGACACTTCAACTAATACTCTAAGTAGTTACATAGGGATATTTTGAAGTTAACACAATGTGTTGAAAAAGATGAGTAATCGATTTTATTGTAGCACTGATCATTAATTATTGTATCATTTCTGCATTCAGTGAAAATGACTTCGTAATAGAAAATAATATGTTGTGGAACATATAATGGCAAACAGACTCTATAGTCTCAAGTGTTTAAAGCTTTTGGCATAGAGGGGGAAAGAACAATTTTAGTGTCTGAAGGTCAGGTCATGGGAAGGGGGACATAAAGAGAGTATGGTAGTGTGGAGTGCAGAGAAAGAAAGGGATAGGCTGAAACAAATGAGAGGGAATAGGAATGTGACAGAGGATTGATGGAGGAAATGTCTGAAAAGAGATTCACTGAGACACTGATGTCTGGGAGAAAGTAAAAATAGTGCAAGTAGGTTTAATGGAGAATAGGATAAGTCCAACTTCATAGGAGCGTATTTGCGTGAGCAATACATAGAGAATAGAACTCATTGATATCAATGGTTTCACTTACATTTCCATATTTTGCATGCGCCTTTCAGTCACACAAAAAAAATATATGTTTTATTTTTTGCATATTTGTGCAACAAAGGTTTCCATAGAAGTCAATGGGAAGTGCAAAAATGTGTGCGCAAAACACAAGAAGAAGTGCGCAACCCTATGTAATTCTGTAGGAAAAAGAACACATCAGGAACTCATTAAGACTAATTAGCCATTTTAATTTGTGCCTCCTTATTTGCCATGTGCAAATGAACAAGTCCTGTGGGAGCAAAAAGTGCACTAAAATATGCTAATGCGCACACAAAAAATAATTGTTCGTTCCACAAAAACGCTGCAATCATGTGCGTGCAAATACTTGCGTGAAGCCGGCCTGAGACATTGATGTCCAAGAGAAAGTGAAAGTAGTGCAAGTATGTGTAATTGAGAATAGGATATGGTTGTAGAAAATCTGGTAAACTACTCTAGCAAAATTTAGGCCTAAAGGCACTTTTACACGTAGCGATATTCGTTCTCTCAAGTGAAGATCAAACGATGTCGCAGTTTTTCTGTTCACTTGAGCGTTAAGTTTAAACACAACCATAAATGGTCTACTTTTTTTTTTTCTTACAGTATCATTCAGTTCGCTGTACCAGTCAATGAGAGAGACTGAATGATCAGTGTTTAAACCCAACAATTAGCGAATGAGCCAACAATGATTTTCATGCTTGCATGAAATGAATGAGAAGTGAACAGAATCTCATTAATAGTTCAATCGTTGGCTGTGTTTACACTGGATTTTTGAAACACTGCGATTTTTGAATGATTGGTCCGTGTAAAAGCACCTCTTTTGTCTAAATGTCATATAATTAACTTCAAGTTACAGTAACTTTCCGGCATCACAATGTACTAATCTAGCGGGTCATGATTTTATGTAAACTGTTTGTCTGATGAACATGAGGAAAGCAACTCTTTCATGTTAGACTCCAGATAACACAATAATCTTGAAGTTCCACTTTTCTTCTTAACATTGTGGATCACAGCGTGGAAGTCATGAAGTCATCTGCATAATGAGTTGGTTTCTGTCTTTGGTTACCTAGCTGTATGAGTATACCTAAATTCATAAAGCTAGACAACCGAACGTACAAACCGATTCTATCTTCTACAGAAGAACCACCAGCCTACAAGACCTCATCGGCAGAAGGAACCGTGTCTAGAAGGCTCTGTGGACATCCCATGGACAAACCATGTCAACTAGTCTTGATGTGTCTTGCAATTCATGTCTATATGATTGAGTTCTGGAGATATTTATGTTATATGATGTATTCTATTGGAAGAAACAATTGGTAAAAGGTAGAATTTGCTAAGGACAGATATAGCAACTTGACAGTTAACATGGTATGGTGACTTAACCACAATGTACTACCATGCCATAAATGAAGTTTTTACAATGCGCCCATTGTATTAACTATTACTATATCTGTACCTTTATCACTATGTTCAATAGTTTTTGGTGCCTTGCCACATGCATAACAATAAAATACCAATCAACTATGTTCAAGTTGTGTCAGTCTATCACAAACTTGCACAAACTCTTAAATAAGTATAGAGGAAATAAAATATGAGCACGTATGGGAATCATCTCTTAGAAACTAAGATTAAGAAGCTGTACTGTGATGCCGCACTGTTTATTACAATCTAGTCCGTATTCTCTAGAGATTTTATTTTCTTGTAGTTGCTGCTCTCAAATAGACTCTGAAGATGAGGTGAAACTTATTTCACATATTTTGTACCATCAGACCTTTTGCTCTATAATGAGGGACTCAACATAATTTGAAGAGGAGCATGGTGGTTCAATAGTATCACCCCGGGAGTGGACACAGCCTATCAAGCACTAAACATTTATCAGGGACTCTAAAGAGCTGTAGACTACGTATTTGGCATATATAGCAGGGGTGTGGGAGTGTATATGTATGTTCATCTACTTACACGTTACAGTTAGGGGTCATTAGTGACATTAGTGCACATTTCATAGGGAAAATATGGACACATCCATTTGTTTTTCCTGGAAGAGATAGATGGGCATGCACTCCAGAGAATCAAATAAACAGTGACTTTAGTCCAATCCAACGAGGAACATTTCAGTTCCTCGTTGGATTCATTTCCAACCTCTAGCAAGGTGCTGAGATGTTGACTTGTAACACTGGGTAAATAAATTCACATTTTATTGGATTTTTTGGAGTGCTGCTTCTTCCTTTTGGATGACTTTTATCTTCTGAAGCCTTGCACCCACATAGCTTCAACAGGGTTGCTCCAGTTTGTTCCTTCAAATGTATACGGACAGACGAGTGATAATGGCTGCATATTATGACTAAAGAATTTTTTGTACGTCTCTTTTTAGGAAATGTCATCAATGAGAAAACTATCAAAAGATCCTTCAACGGTAAGAAAAACACTGTTGTTTTCTGATATGTTATATCATACAGTGGGGTTGTCTGTGGTTACAGAATGTTCGGAATCTCTGCTTTAGGCTGCAAGTTGAGAGAGGTATGTGACCACAAAGTACTGGTAGGCAGAGGTGTAGCTATGGGTGGTGCAGTGGTAGAAGTCGCTACCGGGCCCTGGAGTCTTAGGAGGTCACTCTATCATATAAGTAAACAGTATTATAAAGGGCACATGGATGGTTGAGGGGTTATACTACAGATTTTGCATTGAGGCGCCTTACATTTAGCCTCTGCCTAAACTTTTAAGATCCTAGTAGTGTCCCTGCCTGCTAATGTTGCATCAATAGGCTTCTTAGGAGACCCAAAAGTGCTGAGGAAAGTTGTGGAAGGGCCTCCATGCTGAAATATTGCATCCAGGCCACAAGATTTTAGCTACGCCTCTGCTGTTAGGATTGGAGAATTGGAATATCCCATTGTTTTATGCATCAAAAACTTATACAGGAGCAGTATGGTGGCTCAGTTGGTAGCACTGTTACATCACAACATTGGGGTCTTCAGTTTGAAACTGACTAAGGCGTTTTCTCAGAAAACATTGCTTTGCTCCCACACAAAAAATACTGACAAGTTGAGACTAATTTCACACGGGCAAGGACGATATTGGGCCATGAATCACAGCCCGATATTAAACTCGCTGACAGGCGATTTCCCCGCGTATTCAAGGCGTTTTTATCTCAAACCCACCTTGCATCACTTTGGGGGAGTAGCGATCCTCCACCGCAGCTGTAAGCCCCGGCAGAGGATCGCAGAGTTTCTCCAATTTTTTTTCAATGGAGAACCTTGCATTGCATCGCACTGCATGCACCTAGCACATGGTGCAATGCTGCTGCCAGCCCATTGAAAACAATAGGCGATGCAACAGCACGCCCAAAGATAGGATATGCCGTGATGCGATGCGATAAAAAAACAATAGCTTATGTGTATGACCCTTTTCAAAGGAATGGGGTTCATATTTGTGTAAGATTTGTACGTCTTGCAACGCACAAATCCCGTATGATTTTCTCGGTCGTGTGAAAACAGCCTAACTTGGACTTTAGATTGTAAGCCCCAATGGGGCTGATGACATTCTCCGTACGGTGCTGCTGAGTATGCTGGGACTAGATAGGTGAATAAAATACAAAGTCCATGGTCCACATTCAGCTGTCAGGTGTGAAGGTTCACAAGGTTTTGCTCAGCTCTCCTCATGCTAGTTTGTGACCGGCGTGTTGAGTTCACTGATTGTCCCGTAGTTCCTGCCAGTCACTTATATCTATCGAGGTATTTCTTTACATTGACCTTTTTTTAATAGCTAATATAACCCAAGCTTATCTGCCTCCCTCTGCATTGCTTAAAAGATGACAATGTTTACTGACCCTACCAGGATATATACCAGCTCTCTTATGTAGTGTGACAACCTTGCGACTAGGGTGAAAGGATTTCAGGCTGTGTCTGGTATTGCAGCTCTGCCCCATTCACATTGAGTAAAGGTTATGATAAAAGTCTGACATGATAAGCTAATGGCGAAGTTTCAAGTTTTTCAAACTTTTCATCTAATAATCCAATGTACAGGCTGCTGTTTATGGACGACTACTGATGCAACTATGGTAGAGAAACTTAAAGGAGTTCCCCGGTAGTGCTGGTGTACAACGGGGTTGGAATGTCAACCGTTGCTCTAACCCCTGTGTAGTGGTGGACACTCGTAATTGCAGGCTGGGAGTTTCGTTAATTTTAATCTCTATATTAACCCCTTAATACTCTAGGACGTACAGTTACGTCATGTAGGATTGAATGGAGCGGAATTGGGGCTGTGTTCTACAGCTGACGCCCGCCGGCAACAGCAGTGATCAGCGCTCAGCTGTTAAACCTTTAATTGTGTCTCTATATTTGACAGCGGTATTTAAAGGCTCCGATCAGAGTTTGTCAGAAAATAGTTTTATTTTTTTTCCAAAGATATTTTATTTTTTAAAAGCAGTACAGCAAACAAAAAAGCTATATAAATTTAGCATCGTCGTAATGATACTGACCCACAGAATAAAGTTATCGTGTCATTTTTGCTGCAGCGTGTACATTGTAGAAACAAGACCCCCCACAGATGGTGGAATTGTTTTTTTTCCATTTCCCTCCACATAATGGCCGCTCTCACAAAAGCCGTGTTTCGCAAAGTTTTACCAAGCGTTTCAATCGCCCGCTAAAAATGCTATGTGGAGTCTCCCTTGATTTTAATTGGGCTTCTCAGACGAGCGTTTTAGAAACGCTGCGCTTATTGAATGCTGTCTGTTAGATTTTAGTGCGTTTCAGCGCTTTTTAACGTACCACATCACCCATTGCAATTCCAAAACGCTGTAAAATGCTGTGTATAAAAATGCCGCATTTTTACTAACACCTTAGTTTCTCAGCACATTCTAGGGTACATTACATAGTACTATTGAAAAATACAACTCGTCCCACGAAAAACAACCCGCAGACGTCTATGTTGTAGGGTAAATAAAAGACTTATGATTTTTTTGAAAGTAGGGAAAAAAAAATGAAAATGAAAAAAGGGCCACTTCTTGAAGAGGTTAAAGGTGTTCTCCCACTTCTATCTGTTTTTAGACAACTTTGTACATTGTGCAGCAGCCGGGTTGGTACTGCAGGCTGAGTCCCATTTACTTCAATAGGATTCAGCCTGTAATACAAATCTGGACCACTGTGCAATGTATGGAGCTGTCTGTAAACAGCTATAAGTGGGAGAACACCTTTAAGGAATTACTGTTTAAGCAATTTCCTAATATAGTCATGCATGTTCACATTCCTATTACTTTAAAAGGTTACTCCATCTGCATTGCATCGATCATTAATGTCAGATCGATACATATGCCAACTTGAGAACAGTAGATCCCGGAGTCCATCGTACCTCATCTTGCCCCATTAGCCATCACATCTGAGCTAGTTGAGGTAACCCAGTTAAATGGAAACAGACAAGCAAATTGGTATTTAACAAGGAGAAATGCAAAGTCCTACAAGAAAAATGAAAAAAGCACATATAGAATGGGAGGAATTGGGCTAAGCAGCAGCACATGTGAAAAAGGCTAATACTAATACATCATAGACTGAACATGAGTCAACAATGTGATGCAGCAGCCAAAAAGGCAAACACAATTCTGGGATGTATTAAGAGAAGCATAGAGTCTAGATCACGTGAGGTCATTATCCTCCTCTACTCTTCCTTAGTCAGACCTCATCTGCAATACTGTGTCCAGTTCTTGGCACCCCGATTTAAAAAAGAGCAAATCTTCAAATAGAAAAAAGTCTTTCCGCGCTCCTGCTGTAGCTCCTCTTAGGAAAAAATGAACTGTCGTGGCAGACAGTATTTCGACGTTCTTAAGACGCCTTTCTCAAGTATACAAATAGATTAAAATGCAACCTTTAAATAGCATGTCTTACCATTTGTATATTTAAAGGTTGCATTTTAATCTATTTGTATACTTGAGAAAGGCGTCTTAAGAACGTCGAAACGCGTTGTATACCTATTGCTGCAAGAATTTCACTTGCATGCAATCTTTTATTCGGAAATAAATTTATGATTAATTTATATAAATACTGTCTGCCACGACAGTTCATTTTTTCCTAAGAGGAGCTCCAGCAGGAGCGCGGAAAGAGTTTTTTCTATTTGAAGATTTGCTCGTTTTCACCCATTGAGGGAAGTTTTCTCTCCTTGGGATTGCTTTCATTCCGGCGGCTCTCCTTCCCTATCGAAGGATATCTGAAGTCTCTTCGTATATTACTACAGGCATACTCGGATCACAGGTGCAGGCGGGGTGTTCCCCAATGATTTAACGGTCTACGGGAACCCCGCTGTGCACCAGGTGAGTCACTCTTATTATTTATTATATGGTGGCGCGGATCGTTACTCTGAATTCGATTTAAAAAAGACATAGACAAACTGGACCAAGTTCAGAGAAGAGTTACCAAGATGGTGAGCGGTCTGCAAATCATGTCCTATGAGGAACGGTTAAAGGATCTGGGAATGTTTAGCTTGTAAAAAAGAAGGCTGAGAGAAGACGTAATACAGTAGATGTCTACAAATATCTGAAGGGCTGTCACAGTGCAGAGGGATCAGCCCTATTCTCATCTGCACTGTGACAGCCCTTCAGCCCTCATGAAAGACTAGAAGCAATGGGATGAAACTGAAAGGGAGGAGACACAAATTAGATATTAGACAGTGAGGGTGATCAATGAGTGGAACAGGTTACCATGGGAGGTGGGGAGTTCTCCTTCAATGGAAGTGTTCAAACAAAGGCTGGACAAATATCTGTCTGGGATGATTTAGTGAATGCTGCACTGAGCAGGAGGTTGGACCAGATGACCCTGGAGGTCCCTTCCAACTCTACAATTCTATGATTCCCCATCACATGCTATGCTGATTACTTCAGTAGGACTTATGGGAGCAACTGTTTCTGTAAAACGGAAGACTTCAGGCATCCTTGATGTGAAGCTAGCAGGATGAGGTGAGGCAGGTGAGTTGGGATCCAGTAAGGATACCCCTTCCAGCTGTCTCTTAAGGATTCAGGTTGATGTACAGCCATGCATGGTGGCGAATTCAGTAGTCGATGTGATAGAATCACTGGCTATTAAAGTTTTCTCTTTCACTCCAATTTTTTTCCTTATCAGACACGACTGGAGCATCCTGATTATAACAGGCTGGAGAAAATGTCATTAATTCTCTGCCGTTCATTATTACTAGTCTCCTGGCAACGCCATCTGTTTGTAATAAGCTAGTGTATGAGTCCCGGAGGTGAGGCCGGTACACTATGCTCTTGCTGTTATATACAGTACATAATGCTGCACACAATGTGGGAGATTTATTGAGATTGGGGTTTCGAATGTCAGTCTTAAAATAAAATGCGGCGAAGTAAGTTGAGCTTGCCTCTTAATAAATTTGGTGGATCTTTGGCTGAGGGTGCACCCGAAATTGATTTCTACGCCGACTTATAGCAGGCATAGATATGCACTAGAATTTTATCCCTTAGTGACGGCCAATATGCCTTTTTACTGACCTCACTAATGGGCTATAAACCTGCACATACATCTATTTCAGGAGGTGGCTTGGCTGACTATTGACAGCCCGATTCCTGCTCTAACTGCCAGATTCAAAGAAACCTCAGATCCTAGCACATTAACCCCTTACATGCTACAATTAATAGCAACTACAGCATTTAAGTGGATGAGAGTGAGAGGAGGGTTTTTCTGTCACCCATTAGCACCCCACATTGTGACAGTAAGGTACCAATGTGTTCCTATGGCAGCAGGAAACCTGACAAAGGCCTTCATGCCTGTCATGTAACTCAGCCTATCAGACCCCGCCTCTCACAGAGTCTAATAGGCTGACGTCATAGGCTTGGTAGAATGCAATACATAAGTAATGCAGTGTACTATCCTAGCAATCAAATGATCGCATCTTCAAGTCCTTCTATGGGACTAAATAATAGCATAAAAAACAGTTCAATAAAGTTAAGAAAAAAAAAACAATTTCTTTCTCACAAAACCCCTTTTTAAATGGATAGAATACCAAAGGAAATGTAAAAATTCAACCCATAATAAGTATTATCGCATTTTAACGACCCAGACAATGAAAATATTTAGCTATTTATCAAGCATGGTGAAAGTCAGAAAAATAATTTTAAAAACTAACACCAGAATTGCTATTTTTCTTTTGTTCGCCTAAAAGGGAATCCAAAAGACACGTGTACTTCGAAATGGTAACAATAAAAACTACAACTCTTCCTGCAAAAATCAAGCTCTCTGAGAACTCCGCTGCCGGAAAAATAAAGATGTTATGGGTCTTAGAATACGCCAATGCAGATTCAATAGTTTTTCTTTAAAAACGTTTTTATTGTGCAAAAGTAGTAAAAAATAAAAAAAAATCTCTTTAACCCTGGTATCACAGTAATTGTGCCAATCAGATAAGGAATGTATCATGTTATTTTACTAAATGATGAGCGCCGGAAGAACAAAACCCCAAAACAATGGCGGAATTTCTGGGTTTTTTACCATCTCGCCCCAAAAATATTTTATAAGAGTTACACAGCACATTATATGAACTCCAGAGTGGTACCATTAAAAATACAACTCATCCCCAAAAAAACAAAAAAGCAAGCCCTCATACGGCTGTCAACGAATTATGGATCTTGCAATGCGACAATGAAAATTGCTTGGTCCGTAAGGCAAAAAATAAGCTCAACACTGAGGGGTTAATCTAGTTTTTGTTTAACCACTAACTTCTATCAAACTACTTATATACATCCGTTGCTATTGACTACGGCATCTAAGGGATTAAATAAGGAGGTTTATCTAATCCCGATTGTTACAGCGAGACCTCGGCTGTCATCACCTATGAGCTTCCACAGTGATGGCACAGGCACAGCTTCCGAACTGATGTAATCATTGTGATGTACATGTAATGATACCATGTATGTCATCTAATGTGCCGTGGAGTTAAACAATAGACACTCCCCCAGGAGGAGGGCTCTATAAAGACAGGTAACCATATAGGCTGTGTTACTCTTATAATGCTGGACTATCATCAGACAATGGGATCTGTTCTTCGATGAGGACAATATAGAGGCCTGTATATGTTATTAATGAGACTCTGGAAGTGCTCAGGACTGAGCAGACACCAATGAGGAGAAGTTGCAGGCAGTCAGTTTTCTTCATGTAGCCTGGAACCTTCTCCTACAACTACATGGACAGACGTGTCTGTGTTTAGGCAGGCCGTACAGTCAAACCTCAAAGCCACAATTCCCCCTCCACACTGCCAGGGCTTGCCTGTACAGCTGAATCACTGGATCTCTGTGACCTATTGATGTGGCTACAGATGCACGGCATGGGGACTGGTAGGGGGATCTAGTGACCCCTTCTGGCATAAGGATCTAGTTATTACACTACTGGAGTACACCACAAGAGTCAAATATAGCCCATAGAAGGTGGGTCCAATGTCAGACCCACTTCTTCACTATTTCTGTATTACTAGCTGCAAATGGAAGTCCCTACTACGGTACTTACAGGCAGCATTTGGAGGAGGGCTGGCACCCAGCCAAATATTTAGATGTCCTCACATTGCTGCCAGAGATGGGCCTTTTGTTGGGCATCCTGGGGACGTTCAAACATATGTTATAGAGCTGTAAGGTCTGTATGTATTCCTCTACTATGGACATATCTCATGTCTATTGGTTTTGCTATGTAAATATACCAACATAGTTTGTTAGGCCGAAAAAAGACATATGTCCATCCAGTTCAGCCTATTATCCCCCAATGTTCATCCATAGGAAGACAAAAAATACAGTGAGGTAGAAGCCAATTTTCCTCATTTAAGGGGGCAAAAAATTCCTTCCCGACTCCAATCTGGCAATCTGAATAATCCCTGCATCACTGATCCTTCTGAAGTTATTAATGATTATAACATATAATATTGTACCGCTCAAGAAAGGTGTCCAGGCCCCTCTTGTACTCTTTTATCGAGTTTCCCATCAACACATCCTCAGGCAGAGCGTTCCACAGTCTCACTGCTCTTACAGTAAAGAACCCCCTTCTGTGTTATGTAGAAACCTTCTTTCTTCTAGACGTAGAGGATTCTCCCTTGTTACAAATAGGTTGAACCAAGCAGCCATATGATAGATATTCTTCTTTTGGAACTACAAATGCATTATTAAAGCTGTTTATAAGATCTCATACACAAGAGTGTGCTGTAGCTCTGTTCAACCTCCATGTCTTACAGGACTCAACTGTACCTCTCAATACGTCCGATTACATACTGGGTCGCAGAGCTTTCCCTGTCCGAATACGTATGTGCCACGCTCAACTGGAAGCCATATTACAGTACTATGCTTCTAGTGGAGGATAGCCCCGTATTATGAAATCATAGGGACTTGAAGAAAGCTAGACATCTTTGATTTTAAGGAAAAAGACAAAACAGGACAATAATTTATGCAATTCTTGCAGTTGACAGTCCTGGAAGTGAGTGCAGTATTCCACATCATGTAGCAATAGACACAACCTGTGTATGGTCTATGCAGATCATCGGAGCCGGCCGTCCTATTACACATCCTTCTCGTATAATGGGGATTGTTACTATACCGGACTACAAGGACACTTCTTACTGCCGAGCTGCTTCTATTGTATTCTGAATGTGGGCACAATGTGGAGACCGGTGTTCCCTGACTGTTGCATTGGTTATCTGTAGCTGGAGCATCTTGGCTTACAGAAAGCAAATCCATGTGTGATAACAGGCCAGTCCATCAGAATGACAAAGCCTCCAGCAAAGGCATCATTCTTGGCAAGTGAAAGATGTCTTAAAGGTTGGCCTTAGGCTCACTGATTTATAAACAACTCATCCAGTTTACATGATGGTAGCTTCTAAATGCTGCATATATGAGTTACCAAATTAGCAAATACCTTCTATTAGAATTAGGAGGATGTGTGTATAAGGCATTCGCTGGGCTTTTCCGCCTGCCCGGTCAAGTCATTAGAAGCTGTCATCTAGGGAGTTATTAAATATTATAGTTTGTTTCCTATTCTTTCTGGAGGTGCTGAGATGCCAAGATATAAAGGGGACAGTAAGAAATATGGCCGTACTGTAAAACAAGCCCTCAGTCTGACAAGTGGCTCATATTGCACAAGAGATAAAGTGAAAGAATTTATCCCACCAAATGCTTTTTTCTAAGTACTTTGAGTTATATTGAATTTCAAGTTGATTTATGTAAAAATTGGTCTTCTTTATACAACCCTATGATTCCCTAGCAATACCCATTCTGCAAGCCATCGTCATACTGAAAGCATTGGAGACATTTGGAAATAGGATATTGATATTCTAATCACATATAACTTTCATGGGGACGAGCTGCGGTACTAGGCACTGCCCATGGGCACTAGTGCAAAAAGCAGATACCTAGGGCCGGCTTCACAAGGACGTTTTTGCACGTGTATTTGTGTTTACAATACTCAGTAAATAGAACCCATTGATTTCAATGGGTTCATTTTGCGTGCGCAATACATAAAAGATAGAACATCCTCTGTCTCCCTCCCTATTTGCACACCAAACTTTCCCATAGAAGTCAATGTGGGGTGTGCAAATGCACAATACGCAAGGAGGTGCGTGAAAGGGCTCCTTCAAACTGCCCTGTTTGCACATGTTTTTGCGCACGCAAGATCTACGTGTGCTAAACGCAGAGGATTAGACACATTGTTTTAAACGGGTTCGTTCTCATAGGCACGTCTTGCATGCGTGAGATTTTGCATGCATAAAAAAGTAGATCAAGCTCTATTTTCCTACGTTTTGCACAGCAAAATTGCCATAGAAATCTATGGGAGGTGCGTGACAAAATGTGCAAAACGCAGGAAAAGAAGACAGCTGGACACCATTAGGCTTTAGTAGCCAATCAATCCCACTGAAACTGGCCCTGCGCGCATAAAAAGTACAGTATAATGCGCTAACACCCGCACAAAAGGCTGATTACCTGGCTCTTCAAACATCATTCATGCACAAATACTCTGCACTGCAGCGAGCATATTTGCGCTAACGCTCAGCCGAAGTGATCCAAACTCTGTGTAATTGCGCTGGAAAAAGAGCACATCTGGAACTAATTAGCCATTTCAATGAATGCGTTCGTTTGCCACAAGAAATGACCATGCCCTGCGCTCAGAAGCAGTACAGTAAAATACGCCTGTAGGCACGCAAAAAAGCTTCATTCATAGCCTGAAAAAGGTTGTACTCAGGCGTGCGCAATTGCGCTTATGTCTGTGATGCCCAATTTGAAAGAGTTACACAGCCATTATAATAACTGACTATGAACAGACTACTTCTGGGAGTCATACAGAAATGTATACTCACACTGATAGCGTTGATCAAGGTACATTTGGCCTTCTATTATTATAAAATCGGGGTTATTTTTCTAAAGCTAACTGCAGAATCTCAGTTTTTTGTGTCAATGAATGAAACCATTCTTGCTTATATATAAAGGCTGAAAATGTGCCCTTATCACACTACTTACCAAGCTCTGATACCGTGCAAGGAGATGGGACCTGTGCCGGTTGCATCTCAACATATATGGTTAGCAATGGTGCAATGTAGCCATCATTTCATGGAATGCTATGGTAGCTACTTCAGAAAGACAATCTCTGATCCCTTATCTCTATTTCCTTACATTAGTGGCATAAGGACAGAACCTGACAGGTAATTTGTTCCCTATGGAAGAATGCTGTAGGCTTCATTGTAGCTGCCCAATAGTGTCTATCAGTGGTCATGTATCATCCATGCTCTCTCTCATTGCTGACGATGATGTTCTGGATTTCAGGGTATCGTTATCAGATGTAGGATCTGACATATTTAGGCAGCTGTAAGGCTTATAATACACTGCACTACTGCAGTAAGCTTCTTATGCCACTGCTAAATAACCAGAAATACATTTATTTTGAAGAACACAATTCTTGATGTTATGGCATGACATAATTGGAATCATTTTGGTAATTTTCATTTATGACTGAGGATAAAGTATTATATAATTAAGCAACATTTAGGTAGACCTACATCAGTGAAGTTGGGATCACACCCTATTCAGACATTACGTTCAGCTGACACATGAACCCGGTGATAGGTTCAATTTAAGAGAATTTCCTGACATATAAACTAGTGTGAGCAGAACCTTAGTCAGTAAATGAGGTAGATATAGTAGTAGATATAGTACTAATATCTTAAATACAGATAGTCCTGAAGCTTGAGGAGCAATATTAAAGAAGTTCCAAATATATCACTAATGCACAAGCCATTTATTAGATTTGGTGCATGTTGGTAGACAACAATGAAGAAATCGAAGCAGTTCAAGACCTCAGATCAAAAATCGACCGCAATGGAGAATCAAGACCCAAAATGAAAGGACGAATCGTGCTGGGATGCAGCTCAATGTTAAGTATGAATAAGATCTGGTAAAACACAGACATAAGCATTTCAATGAAATATCAGAACGTCAACGCAAGCATCTTCCCAATAAAACCTATCGCTGCGAAAGTTGGACACTAAAGAAAACAGACTGAAGGAAGATTGATGCTGTGGAACTTCGATTCTAGAGGAAACTCCCACAACCACCGGAAACAATCAGTCCTAGAAAGCATCAACCCAAAGTTATCATTGGGGGCAAAATTACGAAACAGAGACTCTCGTACTTCAGCCATGTAATGTGAGCTAATTCATTAGAAACATTGATAATGCTTGGAGTGGTCAGCGGCAAAAGAAGATCTGCCCGCCGAAGAACTCGCTAGCCTGATACTATCAAAGCTGACAGCAACAGGCGAATCATCAAAATGAAAGAAGCAGAACAGAACCGCGTGGAGAGGGCTGATCTATAAAGTGTCCGAGAGTCTGCCCCCAACTAAATGGAAAAAGATAGATAGATAGATAATGAGATAAATATGAGATAGATAGATATGAGATAGATAGATAGATAGATAGATAGATAGATAGATAGATAGATAGATAGATAGATATGAGATGGATAGATAGATAGATAGATAGATAGATATGAGATGGATAGATAGATATGAGATGGATAGATAGATAGATAGATAGATAGATATGAGATGGATAGATAGATAGATAGATAGATAGATAGATAGATAGATAGATAGATAGATAGATAGATAGGAGATAGATAGATATGAGATGGATAGATAGATAGATATAAGATAGATAGATAGATAGATAGATAGGAGATAGATAGATATGAGATGGATAGATAGATATGAGATAGATAGATGGTAGATAGATAGATAGATAGATAGATAGATAGATAGATAGATAGATAGATAGATAGATATAGACTCACGCACCATTAAGAAATATGGCACATTTTAAGAGTCAACAAGTCCATGCCCATATTCTAAGCATACAAAGCACTGTGGCCAGCTTGCCACAAATTACTATCCTTGTTAGCAAAATTATAATAAATGCGGCAAATAAAAAAGGCACCAAAAAATACAAGTCAGATATGAGGTGCTAACATGTTAATAAATCTGCCCCTCTGTGTCAAAGCCATTTCTAACAAGCTATTTCCAAGTACTTTGTAAATGTTCTCGTTTGTATTGATACAGAATTTTAAAAATAAAGTTTGTTCCAAAGTGAAAAATATTTTAGCTTCATTCATAATTTTATGAAAATAGAACCATGACCATCCCCATTAGGTATAGAAACGCATTTGGTTGCTTTCTTCTTCGATGCTAGTGATAAAATATCACTAACTAGAACCATTTCTCCTCCGGTGCAGTTACAGAGATGGTATTTATTTACCCCAACCTGTAGGATATATAGGCTCTGACAGTAATAAGACACTTTCAATTTCTATGTATAAATGTGACTTTGAACAGATGCCACTTCTATAAATGTTGCTCCGCAGGGCCAGAGGAGGGAAGACTATTTGAGAATGTATTTGGCTGTGTTCATAGTATTGCTTTTTCCATCATGCACCGGCAGAGTAGATATTACTGGTAGATTTGTACATTGCAGTTTTTCTTACAATGCAACCATAATACGACCGGTCTAATCACCGCGTGTAAATGGGCAAAGTGATTATTTCCATCAGGGGAAATGTATCTAAAATTTTCTCCTAATGATCCTTTTTATCACTGTGACCTTAGTGTGTGTATAATGAATAGGGAGAAACCCATGAAGGGGGATAAGAGCCGCTCATTTAGCTATACAGTAATGGGAATTAGTTTTTTTTCTATCACATTTGTTACATAATAGCAAAATATATTTGTGTTACACTAATGATTGAAATCTTATCTGTTATGTCTTGTATGTCAATATGGAAAATGAGAAATTAGAAAGTTAGGCTTGACTTTAGGTATTGATCTAGATAGAACTCGGTAGAAGAAGACAATGAATGAAGACAATGATACATGAGCCCAGAAAACAAACACATATATACAAATAATATTCAGGTGACAGAAAACAGAGAGCTGTAGAGAGAAAAAGTGAAAAGATGTAGGATTACAGACAAGGGACATAGAGGAAGAAATGAAAAATGGTTTATGCCTGCAGGCTGTGCGGGATTGAATTCTCTGGGGGATATGTCTGGTTTTTTCAAATTCTCACACCCTAAGGCCTTAGTCACACGAGCGTTTTTTCGCGCGTTTTGCGCATGCGCATGCGTTTTGCGCATATATGGAACCAATGGTTCGCTATGGCATCGGTCACATGTCCGCTTTTGCGAAAAATTATAGGACAAGGCGATTCGCAAATCGCGGCTATCGGCGTTTTGCGATTATTGTGCGCACCAAAATCATTTTTTTCGCTGGTCAGACGAAGTTTCATGCGCATTTTGATGCGCACGGCGATTTTTCTCCGGTCAGACGGGCGTTTTGCAGTGACGATAAACGCGGGTAGGTGCAGATTTTTCCCGCGATTTTTCGCCTCCGGTCACGCGATTTGCGCATGCGCATCCGACATGCGATGCGCAAATCGCGCGAAAAAACGCCCGTGTGACTAAGGCCTAAGGGGTGTCACAGGGACAAGGGGGTGTTAACTATATGCTGAATGCAATGATGCAGAAAGGATCCCAGGGTGGGAACACTCATATCCCCTAATTCTTCGTGACAGTTACTGGCTGGCGGGCCACCGCCTAACCTTCTCTGCAGAAAACAGCATTAAAAAGGTGTGTAATCCGCCTGCTTTTGTCAAAAAATATACATCACATCAGTAGGGAAAGGTCAGGGAAGAATCACATATCAAGAGGAAGACATGTTGTAGCCTGGACTCTGTCCGCAGGCAACCCTGCTGAAACTATGTCTGGAATACTAAAGTTTAATCTGGACTTCTAACATAGAAGCCTGACAGGTGAGTCCGTCCCGAGTTTCTTGGACTTTCTACAACTTTCTGTTACCAAGAACATAAATTGTCAATACATGACTGATAGGGAGGAAATGTTGCAAAATAGTAACAAAGTATGCAGATTGTATGAAATATAGGCGTGGCAATGTAACATAATAGCCATGGTCTTGTCTAAGGTTCCACCACTGGAAATTGTTTCATGGGGTAAGGAATACTTTATATTTCTGACTCCCCATAGTTTCAAGGTCATGCAAGGGTTTAACTATAATAACATCCAAACATATGATTTAGATTAGCTTTATATCATGTAGCCATATGGATGGAACTCATGCGTGTAAATAATACATTGATCCCAATGTGTTTACTCATGAGTGATTTTTATCTAGCAGCGATACTCTGAGAGTTAAAAATCGTAAGAAATCACCCATAATTTCCTATGGTTTCTTTAAAAAAGAAATAACATTGTACTTGCATGCCATACGATTTCTATGCAAGAAGAATGTGATTTACACCATTGAAAACTATTGGAAGCGTTTGTGATTTTTTCACGTACGTGAAAATAGCAAGTACATTTGTGATGCATTTTTTCTAAGTAAGGCCCCCTGTCCACGGGCGTTGCAAAGTCCAGCGGTAAATCTCAGCCACGGGAGCCGCCACCCGGGAGCAGGAGCCAGCAGACGAATCTCCACCGGTCAGCCAATCTGACAGATAGGCTGACCACAGAGAGTTGCGGCATTCTCCATATAGCTCAATAGGTGGCTTCATATGTGTTTGGCCCTGTAGTGAAGTGTATGGAGAATCCAGCGGGTAGGAACTGGTAAACTCTCATTCACCCAACATGTGCCAATCTTGTGCTGGGGTGAGGGACTGGGGGCACATCATGGCTCAGAGCCCATCCGGGGATTTACCTGTTCGTCTGTGGGCCAGCCTGCATTTTTATACTGTTGTCATGAGGGTACAGCAGACTAAGGCCTTAGTCAGACGGGCGTTTTTAGCCGCGATTTGCGCATGCGCATGCGTCCGGCGATTTTATAAAACCATTGCTTTGCAATGGTATCGGACACATGAGCGCTTTTTATGCACTCGTCCGATAAATTATAGAACAAAAAATCGCAGATCGCACCTATCTGCGATCTGCGATTCCTGTTCTCTTCTGTATATGCGCTCAATGGGGCCGGCGGCAGCAGCGCCAACCCCATTGAGAACATATAGAAGACAAATCATTCTTCTCTGCCACAGCTGTAACAGCTGTGGCAGAGAAGAACGATGTTTGCCCATTGAATTCAATGGAGCGGCAATACAGCCGCTCCATTGAAAGCAATGGGCTGCCGGCGTGCGCGGGGTGAATTGTCGGGAAGGGGTTAAATATATAAGCCCTTCCCTGCAATTCATCCTAAAATGTGTTAAAATAAAAAAAAATTGTATACTCACCTTTCCGCTGCAGCCGGAGTCCAGCCGCGGCCGCTGTCAGTTCCCCTGAGCTGCTTCTCGGCACTATTCAGCCGGCGGGGCTTTAAAATCCCCGCCTGCTGAATGATCTGCCTCTGATTGGTCACAGCCCTGACCAATCAGAGGCCGGTTTCACTCACACACCCATTCATGAATTCATGAATGGGTGAGTGACTGCTGCCTCTCAGCGCTGAGCCAATCAGGGGCAGGTCTGACTCACATCCATTCATGAATTCATGAATGGGTGTGAGTGAGGCATGCCTCTGATTGGCTCAGCGCTGAGCCAATCAGGGGGCAGGTCTGACTCACACCCCCTTCACACCCACTGCAGGACGGCCGCGCGGAGCTCCGGCTGCCGGGAGAAGGTGAGTATACAATTTTTTTTTATTTTAACACATTTTAGGATGAATTGCAGGGAAGGGCTTATATATTTAAGCCCTTACCGACAATTCAGCCCGCGATCGCCCGCAGCGCATTGCTTTAAATGGAGGCGGCTCTATTGCCGTCTCCATTGAATGCAATGCGCTGGACAGCTCCGGCCCGTTTCTAATGAAACGCGGCTAGGAGCAGATTTTCGGGCGATTTGCGGGTGACTTGCGCGCACCGGTCACGCGATTTGCGGATGCGCATCCGTCATGCGATCCGCAAATCGCGCGAAAAAACGCCCGTCTGACTAAGGCCTAACAACTACATTGGAAAATAGTCCCTTTACCATAGTAAAACTGTAAGTCACGGCAGTAATAGAGTTCCATTATAATGTGTGATTGTCATACAATTCTGAAAATCAATGTAGCAATAAACACTTAATGAGCAGAATTTATGGAGGTATAATTGTGTTTTATCTACCATTTCTTCCACCTGGTCATTCAAGATACCAGTCTCTAGAATAGGCCTGCAATAGAAGTGCAGTTGGGAGAGGCTCAGAATGCGCCCTCTTTCAGGACTGAACTAAAATTACTGAAATTCTTTTTATCATGTGAATATAATCTACTCCGCCTTCCTTGATGTCCATACTGGTGCACTGCAGGCCCTAAGGCACGGTGCTACGTTCGCTGGGCGCAAAATTGTGTCCTATTTAAAATTGCAACTACACCGAAAGTAATTGCAAGGACCAATTACACCTCTCCAGGCAATGATGGAAGGACCGCTGTTCCTTTCTAATCAGGGAAAGTGGGGACCTGGCTATCCCTGATTAGGAACCTGGAGAAGATACACTAAACACTTAGGACATGACACTGTTCACACACTGAACACAGAATAGGACTGCACATAGAGCACATGTCTGGCCACTTGCACAGACATACCACACACATCACTGTTCACACCAACATACCAGGTTGTGCATACAACATATAACAGGAACCCCTCCCAGAGCTCACATGCATACAAATGGCAAACCATAGCCAGTCCGAGTGTCCTCACATCAGGGACATAGTGGCCACTGTGCTAACATAGGGAACAGTGTCAGACATCACCCATCCAACACACACATAGGACATCAGATGTCTGAGTGACGCACCTGCCCAGGGATAGGGAGAAACCTGCGGGTTGCCTGCACCAGTGTGGTCACCGTACCACACACTACTTAATGCACCCACCCCAGAACGCAAGGAGGGGAGGGACAGCAGGTTCCAGACCAAGAGGGACACTTCAGACAGGCATGGAAACACCAGCTCTGAGTGGGCTCAACACAGAGTAAAGCACTAAAATGACCAGCAATCTATTACAAGAGTTTGCTAATATTTATCTGCAGCAGACAAGGAGGGGTTGGCTAGTGGAGAATACCACACCCAGCTAGCTCAATTAACCCCTACCTGTGAAGGTGTGCACATGGAAACCTGTAGAACCACAGGTCCCAGAAGCACAACCTTAACACATGGCCTGTGAAGCTGTATGGTGCCTATATGAAACAGTGCTTGTAGGGAAAAATACCTCCCTAATATGATGCAATAGAGAAGGCCATGATATTTTCTCATAGACTGTCACAGAATCCATGAGACAAAAACATGTGCCTCAGCATATAACAATATATACTGTGCAGTACAGTATGGGCCCACTGCCGTCTATGGGCACAGTCTTAGGGTGCATTCAGACCACCGTATATCGGCTCGGTTTTCACGCCGAGCCGAAATATGGTGTCCTCATCTGCAGGGGAGGGAGGATGGAAGAGCAAGGAGCAGGAACTGAGCTCCCACCTCCTCTCTGCCTCCTCTCCACCCCTCTGCACTATTTGCAATGAAAGGAGGTGGGGGGCGGGGCTAAGTTCCCCGAATTAGCCCTGCCCCATCCCACCTCTCCTCATTGCAAATAGTGCAGAGGGGCGGAGAGGAGGCAGAGAGGGGGCGGGAGCTCAGTTCCTGCTCCTGGCTCTTCCAGGCTCCCCCCCTGCAGAGAGAGACAACGTATATCGGCTCGGCGTGAAAACCGAGCCGATATACGTTCGTCTGAATCCACCCTTAAGAAGCCATACAACATGAAGCCTCTGTTAGTCCTAATGCAAGGCCTGATGAGGAGGAGCTGGAGACTAGGACTCAGTGATCACCTAAATGAGAATCCCGATGTCTTGCAGCAGCTCCTTAGGCCTCCTTCCCATGAACGGATTTACGCCGCGTAAATCTGCGGCAAAAATCCGCTGCGTTGCCCCATGCTATTAGGTTCTATTGAACCTAATAGCACAATGCTCACGATGCGTAATTCCACCGCGGAATTACGCACCGTGAAATCTCCCGTCCTCACCCGCAGCATGTTCTATTTGCTGCGGGTGTACGCGCTGACGGCTTCCATTGCAGTCAATGGAAGCCGTCCGTTCACGCTATCTCCCGCTGCAACCAGCGGAAGATAGCGTGCAAAAACGCTTCCCCGCCTACCGCCGCGCGTCATATGACGCGGCCGGCCGCGTCACGTGACGCGGTGGGCGTGTCACATGACGCGACGGCGGTGGGTGGGGAAGCGTCTTCACACTATCTTCCGCTGGTAAGTATGGGGTCTCTGGGGGGCACCGTGACAGGCTTCACTGCGGAATATTACGCGGCGGAGCCCCTCACGCTCGTGGGAAGGAGGCCTTAGGCCCTGGTAAAAGTCACATTTCCCATATAACGCTCCATCTTCAGAACAATATTTGACATTATATAAAGTAGTTTTAGGGTAATAAAGGTCTTTCTTAATAATTGTTCCTTCAGCACAGTGTAGACGGGCTTGTAGCCCTACGATCAGTGGAGAGCTCTCATCAACACTGGTTTGGTTATAAATAAATAACCAAGACATCAGCGTGACGGTTTTGTGACGGTTATTGTATCGCCTCCGAGGGCTTGTGTCACCTGAGCGGAGCAGCTGCTTCTTCTCATTATTAGAACATTATTTTTTATTAATATTTTACCCTCTTACTGACTGGCCTATTTTTTGCCTTAAGGACCAAGCGATTTTCATCATCATGCAAGAGCCATAACTTGTTGACAGCCGTATGAGGGCTTGTTTTTTTGGGAAGAGTTGTATACTTTAATAGTCACTCTCTGGGGTGCATATAATGTGTAATAGAACTTTTTATACATCTTTTTAAAGGGACATAGAAAAACACCCAGAAATTCCGCCATTGTTTTTGGCTTTTGTTATTGTGGTGTTCACCATTCAGTAGAAATAACATGATAACTTTGTTATCTGATCAGCACAATTGCGTATATCGACAGGCTTTTCACGCCCCGCTGATATATGCTGTCCCTTGCTGCAGGGGGGGGAGGCGGGACGGGAGCAGTGCACTGAGCTCCCACCAATCTCTGCCCCTTGCCACTGTTTGCAATGAGAGGGCGGAACAGGGGTGAAGCTAAGCCCCCTCCCCTCAGTGCACTGCTCCCAGCCTGTCCTCCTGCAGAGAGAGAGAATGTATATCGGCCGGGCATGAAAACCCGGCCGATATACACACACCTGAATAAGCCCTTACTGCGATACCAAGTTTTTAGAGATTTTTTTTTACATTTTTACTACTTTTGTACAATAAATACGCATTTTTTAAAAGAAAAAATGCATCGCTGCATTCTAAGGGTGCACTCACACGAACGTATATCGGATCGGCTTTCCCGCCGAGCCGATATACGTCGTCCTCATCTGCAGGGGGGGGGGGGGAGGATGGAAGAGCCAGGAGCAGGAACTGAGCTCCTGCCCCCTCTCCACCCCCTGTGCACTATTTGCAATGGGGAGAGGCGGCACAGGGACGGGGCTAAGTTCCGAGAAGTAGCCCCGCCCCGTTCCACCTCTCCCCATTGCAAATAGTGCAGAGGGGTGGAGAGGAGGCAGAGAGGGGACGGGAGCTCAGTTCCTGCTCCTGGCTCTTCCATCCTCCACCCCCCCCCCCCCCCCTGCAGATGAGGACGACGTATATCGGCTCGTGTGAATCCAGCCTAAGAACCATAGCACTGTTATTTTTCCAGCATCGGAGCTGTGTGAGGGCTTGCTTTTTGCACAAAGAGTTGTAGTTTTTATTTTTACCTTATTGGATTGCTATTTTTTGCATTTTTTGGGAGGCAAACAGAAGAAAAATAGCAATTCTGGCATTACTTTTTAAAATTATTTTTGCGGTGTTCACCATGCATGATAAATAACAAAATATTTTCATTGATTGGGTCGTCATGAATGCAGTAATACCTATTATGCGCCTGTTTTTAATCTATGCATTTGAAAAGGGTTTTTATGGATGAAAAATTTGTTGCTTTTTTTAAAACTAGATTTTCTTTAAATTAAACTTTATTGGACTTTTTGGCATTATTTTTTAGTCCCTCAAAGGGACTTGAAGATGCAATCCTTCGATCAATAGGATAGTACACAGCTAGAGATGAGCGAGCGTACTCGGAAAAGCACTACTCGCTCGAGTAATTTGCTTTATCCGAGTATCGCTGTGCTCGGGTCTGAAGATTCGGGTGCCGGCACGGAGCGGGGAACTGCAGGGGAGAGCGGGGAGGAACGGAGGTAAGATCTTTCTCTCCCTCTCTCCCGCCCGCTCTCCCCTGCTCCCCGCTGCGACTCACCTGTGAGCCGCAGCGGCACCCGAATCTTCAGACCCGAGCACAGCGATACTCGGATAAAGCACATTACTCGAGCGAGTAGTGCTTTTCCGAGTACGCTCGCTCATCTCTATACACAGCATTACTTATGTACTGCATTCTACTAAGCCTATGACAGCAGCCTATTAGACTCTGAAGGAGGCAGGCCTAATAGTCTGAGTTACATGGCAGACACAGAAGTCTTTGTCAGGCTTTTAGCTGCCATAGGAACCCATTGGTACCTTGCAATCGCACTGCAGAGTGTGAAGGATGACAAAAGGAACCCCATGTCATTTGCTTACATGCTGCAGTTGCTATAGATTGTGGCATGTAAGAGGTTAAACTGCCATGATCTGAGGTTAAAAGGGTTTCCATGGGGAAAAATGTGTTTTTTTATTAAATTGGATCTTTTTTTCCCTTTAAACTTTATTTATTTTTGGTTCCTGGAGGAAACTTGAAGATGTGATTGTTCTATTAGACCGGCTTCACACGAGCGTGACGGGCTCCGCCGCGGAATATTCCGCGGTGAAGCCCGTCACGGCGCCCCCCAGAGACCCCATACTTACCAGCGGAAGATAGCGTGAAGACGCTTCCCCGCCCACCGCCGCCGCGTCATGTGACACGCCCACCGCGTCACATGACGCAGCCGGCCGTGTCATGTAAAGGGCCGGCCGCGTCATATGACGCGGCGGCGGTAGGCGGGAAAGCGTTTTCACGCTATCTTCCGCTGTGTTACAGCGGGAGATAGCGTGAACGGACGGCTTCCATTGACTGCAATGGAAGCCGTCAGCGCGTACACCCGCGGCAAATAGAGCATGCCGCGGGTGAGGACGGGAGATTTCACGGTGCGGAATTCCGCGGTGGAATTCCGCATCGTGAGCATTGTGCTATTAGGTTCAATAGAACCTAATAGCAGCGGGCAACGCAGCGGATTTTCGCCGCGAATTACGCGGCGTAAATCCGTTCGTGGGAAGGAGGCCTTAGAAGGATAATACACTGCATTACTTATGTACTGCATTCTACTAAACCTATAACAGTGGGGTCTAATACACTGAGTTACATGGTAAACAAGAAGGCCTTTGTCAGGCTTCCAGCTGCCAGTGGGTGACAAAAGGAGCCCCCCTCCCCCTGTCATTTGTTTATATGCTGCAGTTGCTAATGATTGTGGCATGTAAGAGGTTAAACTGCTATGATCTAAGGTTTCTCCATTCCTGACTGTTAGAGCAGGAGCCTGGCTGTCATTAGTAAGTAAAGTCACCGCCCTAAAGAGATGTATGTGCTGGTTTAAAGCCCATTAGTGAGGTCAGTAAGAAGACATATTGGCCATCACTAAGGCCTCTCTCACACAGGCGTTGCGGTAAGCGCTGCGATTTAAATCGTGACGGTTTCCTGTGTTTTACCTTCATTTCAGCTACAGCTCATTCATGAGGAGCACTAAATGCC
The DNA here is from genome assembly GCF_035609145.1 of Eleutherodactylus coqui. Lineage (NCBI taxonomy): Eukaryota > Metazoa > Chordata > Amphibia > Anura > Eleutherodactylidae > Eleutherodactylus > Eleutherodactylus coqui. The sequence continues at coordinate 255,340,817 of NC_089841.1, forward strand.
TAAAAAATAGAACACACTCTGCTCGAAAATCGCGGTGCTGAAAAGCGCTGCAATCAAGCGACTGCCTGAGAGGTCCCATTGGAAATAATTGGAAGGTTATACCGCGATTAGCACGGTGCTGAACGATTATCATTCCCTTTCATTCATAGGACCGATTTTGTGAACAATATCCATTCCATCTAAACGGACCATTAAAGGGGTATTTCGGCAATGAAGCGCATTTTATAAAATACCAGATATGGAACGTGTAAAAAGCACCTGTGTAAGGGAGGCATAAGTAGTTGAAAGGGGGGTGGGAAACAATATAACATGCCTATATAACTATTATATACATATTTAAAGGAGCAGTTAAAGGATCTGGAAATGTTTAGCTTGCAGAAGAGAAGGCTGAGAGGAGACTTAATAGCTGTCTACAAATATCTGAAGGGCTGTCACAGTGCAGAGGAATCAGCCCTATTCTCATCTGCACAAGGAAAGACTAGAAGCAATGGGATGAAACTGAAAGGGAGGAGACACAAATTACCCTGTTCCCCGCAAAATAAGACAAGGTCTTATATTAATTTTTGCTCTAAAAGATTTTGGAGCTGCCTGGACACTATTTACATTGACTTTTTTAAAACTAGGGATTAATTTTGGAGTAGGGCTTATAGTTCAAGCATCCTCAAAAATCTTGAAAAATAATGCTAGGGCTTATTTTCAGGGTAAGTCTTATTTTCAGGAAAACAGGGTAAATATTAGACAGTGGGGGTGATCAATGAGTGGAACAGGTTATCATGGGAGGTAGTGAGTTCTCCTTCAATTGAAGTCTTCAAACAAAGGCTGGACAAATATCTGTCTGGGATGATTTAGCGAACCTGCTGTAGTGGCCTGAAAATAGGCACTACATAGCACTGGCCCTAGGATTTAATCTGAGTCAGTTTACAGAAGGGATGCAAGTAACCTAGCAACCCGATAGGTTGTGATTGGCTGCAAACAAACTCCTTATTAAAGGGGTTGTCCCGCGCCGAAACGGTTTTTTGTTTTTATTCAATAGGGTTAAAAAAAAAAAAGGTTTAGTACTTACCCGAATCCCCGCGCTGCGGCGACTTCTTACTTACCTTACCAAGATGGCCGCCGGGATCTTCACCCACGATGCACCGCGGGTCTTCTCCCATGGTGCACCGTGGGCTCTGTGCGGTCCATTGCCGATTCCAGCCTCCTGATTGGCTGGAATCGGCACACGTGATGGGGCGGAGCTACGAGGACCAGCTCTCCGGCACGAGCGGCCCCATTCACCAGGGAGAAGACCGGACTGCGCAAGCGCGTCTAATCGGGCGATTAGACGCTGAAATTAGACGACACCATGGCAACGGGGACGCTAGCAACGGAACAGGTAAGTGAATAACTTCTGTATGGCTCATAATTAATGCACGATGTACATTACAAAGTGCATTAATATGGCCATACAGAAGTGTATAACCCCACTTTCTTTCGCGGGACAACCCCTTTAAGTATGTCTGATAACAGCATTGTGTCTTCTAGCATCTCCCTTTCCTTTCAAATGGCCCTTATAGACAGGACCAGAGAATCTCATGATTCTCATTTGCTCAAGCGAATGAGTTGATGATGTCATCACCAGCTTGTTAGCGCTTGGGCCGCCAGTTTAGACTGCAGGACTCACCTTGAGAATTGAACTGTTGACTTATCATTCTGTGTTTCACATTTCTATGTGATCGATCAGTGTTTAATCTGTCCGATGGGTGAACGAACCAGCGCAGATTTTTATGCCGCCTAAAACTGAATGATGAACGAGAACCTCAGGATCCGCATTCGTCATTCAGCCATTGGCTCGCATTTAAACTGAACGATTATTATTCATATGAGCGATTTTGTGAACGATACTAATCAGTCCATCTAAACGGACCATTAAAGGGGTATTTCGGTGATGAAGCGCATTTTCCAAAATTCCAGATATGAAATGTGTTTGCGCTGTACTTACACACAACTGGTTAAGGTTATAAATTGTGCAGCCATTACCTTCTTATACTGTCCTTCATTCCTGATGTTCCCCCACTTCGCTATTTTTCAAAATGGCCACCACATCCCTGCTCTGCTATTGGTCAGAATTTCAATCCTGAGAGCTGAAGAGAAAGAAGGCCTGCCCTGATCATTTCTACTGAGCAACCCGACCTATATCGCTGGAATGCCTACAGGACTTATCCAAGGCAACCTGTAAATAAAAACATCCAGTGTGCCAGGAGAAGGTAATGGTTTATAGACCTGCAGACACAAAATCCAAAGCAGAACCACGTTGCAAACTTTCTTCATCCACATTAGACTGACTTTGATGTATCAAAATAAATAAAAAATAGCATCTGCTTTTTCTACTTGTTTCGGCCTTTAATAAATAAATTAAGAATATGCCCAGCATAAGGCTCTAGTATACACCTTGGCTTTAAATCCTATTAAAATCAATGATGTCTGTTGTTGGGCGATTTCTTCCTTTATCCTTATGTTTACTCCTGGCTTTTGCTTCATGCTATGCACGCTGAAGGCTTCTGCTACCGGCATCCACTAACTGCAGTGAAACGGCACACAAAAGCCAAAGCATTGCAATAGAGAATAAGTTCTTTGAAATATGAATTGCTAGAGACGCCTTCTTGCTGCTGCATGGCGTTTTAAATGTTGAATATGGCTGACCTTGATGTATTGTGCTATTTTCCTGATTGAATGCCGATGCCGGATACATAGTGTAGAATATGACTTTACAATAACTATGTCAATGAATGCTATGCTTTTTTTTTACTAATTCAAAATGACGTCTTCAATCTTTTGTCATTCGAAGAAAAGGCCGTTGTGGGTCCTAATACTGAAGGCAGTAACACATCATATTTTGCTTTCCTTAGGGGGAAAAATATTGCTTCAAGCCCTGCCATAAAATGTCAACTTTGGGTGGAGAAACACCTTGGTTGTATGATGAGTTTCTACTTGAACTATACAATCCGTAAAAAGAAAGACATAAAAAAAAAAACAGGGAAGCTGCAGGGATTCGCTAAGATACTAGGAGCACTGCGGGATCCTGAATATAACCAGCACTAAGTAATGAGGTGTATTTTTAAGGATCTCTCAAAGGGGGGTTGTAGAATGAATGGGAAGAGGTAGGGAGGGGAGACGGTTAACTCTGCTCTCCTCGGCTTCAATGGGACGCTCTGAACAGCTGTGAAAAGGGTCTCAGAGTTTTTCTCACGCCCAAGCGACATCTCACCCCGCTGAGGTCATCCCGACTCACATCACTAATATATACGCAGTCTGTGTCCCGTATCAATGCCAACATGCAGCTTGATTTTATGCATATACATTGAAAGACAAATGACACTAATTTCGACCCAACCGCAAATCTTTTGTGAGAAATACGCAGTACAAAGCGCCTTTTTTCAGTCACACTCACTTCAAAACAATATTCTCTCCAAATCTGAAGCTTCAACCCGTTTACAATGAAATCGGGCCCAATTCATTGATCTGCTCCTTTAGGAGGACTTGTAAACATCTTAAAGCCACTTTCACATGAAGGTATTTGGGTCCGTATTTTATATTAGTATTTATAAGCCAAAACCAGGAGTGGAAACACCAAAGAAAAACTAATGGACATGTAATGGAATAGTTTGTAGCTTTCTTGTGTTTGGTCTTACAAATACTGAGTCGAACTATTGCCATGTGAAAGTAGCCTTACGTACATGGGTGTGCTTTTATCTAGTGGCAGCTATCCAGCCCGTTCCCTTTTCTAGCCAAGTCTCTCTCAGTGACAGGTCATAAGTAAATTTGATTACCTTATAATGAGTGAGCAATAAAAGCCGAGTTGTTTTGCAGTGTGTTAAATGGCATGACTTTGTTAATTAACTGCAGACAATTCCCAGCGTAATCCTTACTTCTCCAACAGCTTCTCTTTATTGCATACCCTTAATTCTCCCTGCTAATTATTATGATGCTGTTCTATTTACACACTGAAGTCCCTTCCTTTACAACCTACAGAGATCCTCCTGGTCTGCAGTCTATTGTGTTTATTTCCTTTTCGGTAGTAGAACACAAACCAAAGAGGCAAAAAACGGGTGGCTTTTAGCTGTGTACTGTGTCTTTAACAAATCACTGTCTTGAAATTAACTTTACAAGAATGATCCTTGATTGCCTATTTTACAACTGAGAAGAATGTTTGACCTAACTTTTGAGTATTGATTTGGACAGTAAACAAATAACCCAAGTGGTACACAGAAACTGTTCAACATCAAGATTCATTGCCAATGTTATTGTTTGGTCTGTGGATTGGGCATTCAAATCATTTCAACGTCACATCACTAACAATGATTTAGTCTAGAGGAACATCGCGATTAATGGGTAGTGTGAAAGTATGAAGGTGATCCGTTACAGTTGTTATTCAAGGGTTAATATTTAGTCTGAGCTATCCTTATAGTAAAAGCAATGTTTCCTGAAGGTTATATTTAGTCATTGTACTATTATAAGTGTAAATGATGTAAGCAACACATCACATAATTTATGCATTTGTCAGTGTTACACTTTGTACGATTTGCTAGATTAGAGGAGATGGTCAACCGTGATTGGACACTGTACTTTCTTTTTTTCTGTTTTGCATGATAAATAAAGCTAACACTGGGCTGGTCCCCTCAGAAAGAGCACAGTGGTGACTTCACACAGCTGATGTCTTTTCTTCATTCTCCAATGATCATCGTTAATTAATTGGGAAATATGAGAGAACTCAGATGCCATCAGCCTTATTGCCAATTTAAAGGAGTTCTCCAAAAAACTGGTGCAGAAAAAAAGTGGAGGAGTTACCCATGGCAACCATATTGCTCTTTTCATTTTTAAAGGGCCACAGTGAATGAGATATGGAATCTGATTAGTTGCTACTTATTCTTTCCACCAGTTTTTGATACATTGTATCTAGATGAACAGTGATTTTCTGCATTACAAATATTTCCCAGCATATAATTTAGCAGCACCGCTATATGAATCCACTAAGACGCTAACTGTATATCATTTTTCTATACTTTCCTTTATGTGCCATAACCTATTAGAAATGATAATAGACAAGGATTTCTGCAGTCAATAGAGGCTCTTTTTGCTACCCATTGGGCATATTGTTTGACCACACAAGGATGTCTTATAAAATCCACAAAATGTGCCTTTGTGCAGGTACATAGCTTATTCCTGAGCTAAGACAACTAGTAACTATGGCAACAATCAGTGAATTTAGCCACATTGAATGTTGATACATTTGAATAATACATTTTACTTTAACTCCGCCATAATTATACTACAAATATATCTAGATAAGGGTCTCTGGTTATGCAAGCAGCTTTGTTTCTAATTGACTGAATTACAAGGGATATGCTGTATCTGTACGGTTTCATATTCTTGTCGGGTGAACTGCAATACATTTAGAGTATGGTACTTACACAAGTGAGATAAAGCAGCAAATAGTAGGGTGAGGGTATGTTCACATTTGGCAGAAATTGTTTTGCAGGATTTTTTGCAACTATCCATTCCATCCATCTTCATGGGGCTTGCAGAAAACCATGCAATACTGCAGAAACAACCCAATTGACGTGTAATCTGTAGGTCAATAGTAAAAAAAACTGGGTAAGGTTCTTAGAGAAACAATAGACACGTTTTGGGGCTATGGCACCCCTTCCTCGGTATATGTAGGGGAGGTGCACTATAAACAGGGGCTATTTTTACAAATGCAAATATCAGGGTACAATTTCACGTGAAATAAGTATAGGCAGAGAATAAAGTATTAGAAGAAAATAGAAAAAATAGGCCTAAAAACACAAGAGCAAAAAACGGAAATCAACGTATGAATAAAATAAATGCAATATAAAAATAATTATATAATAAGTACATACATTCAGTTTTCGAGGGGAAGAGGGAGTTACCCCTGTACCGCCTGATACAAAGAACGAAGTTGATAGTCCTTTATAAAACAGAGTTGATTTTACTAATATGGCGAAATTGGTAAAACACTTTATTCACTATTTAGCTAAAATCATACTTATTTATTAAAACCGCACACTAAAAAATAAGGATAGTAATGGTAAAATCAGCTAAAATCAGCCCAGAAGGGCTGTAGGCAACCTTCAGGGATAATAGATAAAGCACCCCTCCCCCCTCATAAACTCCATTAAGCTAAAAACAGCAGTAGAGCAAGGAACCTGCACCATGTACATGTACCGTATGATAAACTGATCCAGAGTTACAGAGATCTCCAAAAAATAATGTTTGCTGCCAACTTTTTATTGGCGTAGATTATGTTGATTTGATTGGATGTATGCTAAAGGTAGCAAACAGATGTTCAAAACTTTAATGCAAGTATTATAAATTTTTATCCATCTGCTAAGAATCCTTCACTTATGTGCTGTATAGTAGATAGAACATAAAGGTAGAGCTAAGGTGACTTTTGATCACCCATAGGTTGCGGTAAAATTGCCGCTTTACTGCAACTGCATCACCATCTCAGTGTTTTCTTATAGGAAACATGTTTGTGAATGAGCTTCTCCCAACTGAGCTAGACCTTTTCCCATAGAGTAAAACTTAGGTCATGTTACGGCAACGTCATGACTATACCACACCACGTTGGAAGCCAAAATTCACCTTAGTCTTAGGTTACGTGTACACAAATTATTTTACAGCTGTGCCCAAGATTCTCTGGGGCAACCCGGATCTGATGGCACATGGCCATCCCGTTCATGGGCTGCCTGATGTGCGGAATGCTGTACATTTACATGGACTATTCTCACTCAAAAATCGGACAAGGAAAGGACATGCTGCGATTTTTATTTCTAAACGCCCATTATAATACACCCAATTCAAGTGAATAGATTATAATTCCTTCTGATTTTTGGAACGAAAAATTGGCCCAAAAATTGGACGGAAATATTGTTCTTTCCCCTATAGCCTTATAGGGCAGCAGTTCTGTGTGAACATTTCTTCTATATACCAATGAGAGCCAATTTGACAAAATATTTAGTGTATTCTATACAATATGTTGCCTCTCACAATGCCAGAATGCAACATTCTAGAAGAATAAAGTCATTTATTCGACAGCTCCGAGCTGAGTTGGCTGATATTTTTAGAAATGACCCCCAGCGTCTGCATAGTCATTGTTCTAGCGGTAATGTCCTTCTGTGGATAACACACTAGTGTTGTCCTGATTCTTGAATTAGAAAAAAAAAAGTTTTCGTCAATGGCAAGTAAAATGTTTTTATAACGTTCCTCAAGTCCAATGCTATAGTACAATAAGGCAGGCATGTCTCTCCAGCCTCGGTCCCTCTGACAGTTACACAAACATGAGTCTCATTCACTGTTTAGAGTGGAGGGCATACAATGCATGTCTATTATATAATGAGGGGGAGAAAAAAAGATTGGGATGGAGCCATTTTGTCGACCCAACACACACAGGACACTCTTATTGTGTCTGCTCAATCCAACTATGAATGCCATTATTGTGTCTGAGATCCTATTCATACCTCCCCCCACTTGCCCCCATCCCCCTTTCTCTTCCCTCTTGCAGACTCCGCTGACCCCCTCCCCCGTTCTCCCTCTCTAGGCTCCTTGCAGCTCAGCCGGAGTGCATGGATAAATTAATATGAATTTGAAAAGAGCCTTGTTTCCCAATGACATATCTTTGCCACTTTCTCACGATGAGCAGTGTTTGAGGAGTGGGGGTTGAGGCAAGGTGGGGGCATAAGATTGTCTTTACAATATCTTCAAGGATAAATCTTTTCGCTGAGCTGATCTGGTTTCATCATCTTTCTTGTGCACAAATGCATTTATTTCTATGATCTAAAGGTCCATGATAAAATTAATAGAGTACTGATAGCCTGTTTGTGTGTATCCACATAAATGTCTTAAATAGCATCAGTTAGGCAATTACGGCCAAGACAAAAATGAAGTTACGAGTGACAAGGGGCATGAGATCAACACATAAACATTTAGGGGCTCAGACTGTCTACAAAAGAAAATTGATGCAAGTATATCCCAAAATATATCATTCTAATGGTCTAGCTTTTTCTCTAAAAGATAGGACACGATGGTCACAATATTTTCTTCCATATAATTGAACATAGTATATCAGTCATAAGTTTCTTGCACCCGTCTGCTGATAGTTACTTCAACTCTTCCGCTGCAATTCAAGCTCTTGAAAGTTTGCAGAGTTCCTTTTCCCTGTAGCAGATTTTAACTCTCTCTGAGGATTTTTAAGGGGATTGAGATCCAAACTTTTAAACAGTCCATTTTTATCTTCTTAACTATTCTTGTGTACTATGGGATGTGTCCTTTGGGTCTTTATCCGGCTGTAGGACTCAAACTTATTTTTTTTTACACTTTGGGGCACTGCTCTGATAATTCTCCTTCATTGTTCTCTTGGGACCAGATTGCTGACCAATAGTGAGGACTTAGACAGAAATGAAGTGCAGAGATAATTCTGAGAAATGTAGTTTCAAGCTGCAAATAGGCAGAGATGTGGTGGCCATCTTGTAAAATAGTGACATGGGTCACTATTTCTGCCTTCAGAAATAGAGGGCAGGATAAGAAGGTCATGGCTGCTCAATTTATACCCATAACAAGCTGTGCATAAACATGGTGCAAATAGCTTTCATATCTGGAATTTTTCAAAATTCACTTCACAACCAGAATACCCCTTTTCTCTGGACATTCTATGTAGTTTATTGCCACATTTCAAATTAACTTTCTTGGGTTCTCTCATCAATTTTTCTCTTTCTGCCACATCCTGGAAGGTTCTTGACTGTTCCATGAGTAGCAAACGTCTTGATAATACTTTGAGGTGTTAGAGCTGGGATGCCAAGATCTTTGGACATACTCGTTATCGGTTTGTGCTTGGTGATAATAACATTTCTGGGCTTCTCTATTGTCTTTGTGATTATAAAGAAGGAGCAGGGAATAAATCTAGCTTTCAAAAGGGCCTCTCTACCGAAAACACATATTTCCAACACTGCACCCCTCACTTGACTGCCTGTCACTCTCTGGATGTCTCTGATGTATAGTTAAGTGCAGCCTCCAATTTGATACATATCAGATATCATCTTGATTTTCATATTTTTCCCTACTTTCTCAAGCATCACATGACCATCACATAACTAGCTAGAACCACTACCATCTCTGCCTGCTGGGAGGATAGTGCAAATATCATTAACCTCTATATTCTCCTAAATAACCTAAAGACCATAAGCATACAGACAAAGACAAATTGTGACCTTCTTAATTGTGGAGCCTCTAATCATCATTAGTAACGGTGATAGGAGTTTGTCTCCACCTGTGAAGAGCTTGTGTGGTACATTCCATGTTATAGCATCACATGACATTCTGTGCATTGGTCCCACCCGTGTATATGATCTTAGGAGTCTTGTGCTGTGTGCCAGTCCAAATCTAGACTGCCTAAGGACCTCCATATGATAGAATTTAGAGAGCAGAGAACCCACCACAGACTAGTTTGATGCACTTAAGATCAATGAATCTTTTTTTAGTTCCACATGGGTTTCAAAAGTACATTGTGCGATGTAGTAACTTTAGAAGTCCTTCCTCAGGCTGGCAGAATTTAGAGGATGCATGAGTGTGAAAATCTCTTACCCAGGGAAAAAAAAATATCCATTGGGGCTCAGGATCCCCAAATGAATCGAGCCCATAGGTCTCTCCTGGCTGGTGCCCGCAGCAAATCTAGATTCATTCGGGTATCTTGACCCCAATGGATATTCTGTTTCTTCCTGGTAAGAGGCTCTTTCACACTGATTTATCCTCTACATTCCACATAGCCGGAGGAAGGCCTCTATGTCCAAAACATTGCTACAATATATTATTGAAGCTCAATCAAGATTAACCCCTTCGTGTCCACCAACTGTGTATATAAGTCCTAATTGTTGATGCGCCGTGCAGCTAGGACGTATATATAAGTCCTCCACTTTAGTGGCAAATCTCACTGGATAGTGCTTTGCCAGGAAAAAGGTTGGGCCGACACTTTGTCAGTTCAACCCTAACGAAGTGACATGGGGGTTCTAGTGATTAGCTCTCAGCAATGACAAGGGATGAACATAGGAAAGCGAGCCAACCGACAAGAGATACCAAAAAAATTAATATGGGGACGATTTCTCCCAGTGATAAGTTAATCGGAGTACACATATTGGATATTGCTATATACAGGAATGTCAGAAAATGTATTTTTATAATTTTTTTTATTTATTACACTAAATTAGAGATTGAAAAAAATTGAAAAAAGTTTTAATTCTAAAATATTTCTGCCTGTTTTTCTCAATATAAAAAGTAAAATTAAAAAGGCATCGGCCCTATCCTGGTACCATAGGAAAGCCCAATTCTGGCCACAATAGAAATTAGGCATCAAATAAAAACTAGTAACCCTTAGTTTGTATTGTTTTGAAAATCTGAAATGTTGATGTGGACACTTAAAGGGGTTGTCCGGCCATAAACATTAGGTCTCATTACTTCTGTTTGCCAATTTCCATGCACTTTGTAATATACATTGTGCATGGAAAATGAAGCAAACAGAAGTTTTGGACTTACCTGAAGGGATGCCCCCCCCCCCCTGTGTTGCTCCTCCGTTGTCCCTGGTTACCACAAGAATCTTCTCTTCTTGTCGGCCGCAGCAGCTCTTGTCGGCGCGGGAACGAGCCCCTTCTCATCCGCGCATGCGCAGTTCTTCTCTCTGCAGCCGGGACCGATATACGATCTTCTTGTGTGCAGGGGGGGGAGGATGGAAGAGCCTCAGAGCAGGAACTGAGCTCCTGCCCCCTCTCTGCCTCCTTTCCGCCCCTCTGCACTATTTTCAATGAGGAGAGGCGGGACGGGGCGGGGCTAAGGGCCGAGGAATTAGCCCCGCCCCCGTCTCGGCTCTCCCCATTGCAAATAGTGCAGAGGGGCGGAGAGGGGGCGGGAGCTCAGTTCCTGCTCTGAGGCTCTTCCATCCTCCCCCCCCCCCCTGCACACAAGAAGATCGTATATCGGTCCCGGCTGCAGAGAGAAGAACTGCGCATGTCACGGATGAGAAGGGGCTCGTTCCCGCGCCGACAAGAGCTGGGCCGACAAGAAGAGAAGATTCTTGTGGTAACCAGGGACGACGGAGGAGCAACACAGGGGGGGGCATCCCTTCAGGTAAGTCCAAAACTTCTGTTTGCTTCATTTTCCATGCACAATGTATATTACAAAGTGCATGGAAATGGGCAAACAGAAGTAATGAGACCTAATGTTTATGGCCGGACAACCCCTTTAATTGTCAGAGTTCGCTCAGGCAAGCTGTTTATACAGGCTAATACATTGTTGGCTCATTCAAACGAGAAATCCTTCATTCATTCACATTCACACGAGCGTTTTATTGCGGCTATTTTACTGCAATAAAACGTTGGCCGAAATAGCGATCATCTGAAGCATTGGATTCCAATGCATTTGTTCAGATGGCCGATTCTCTGCCACATCAAGACATTGTGGCCACAATAATTGGACATCGCGGCTAAATACGCCAGCCAATGTTTGACGCAGCTAGAAAAGTCAGGTCTTGCCCAGTCTTCGGCCCGCATTCAGCTGGCGGCTGCCATAGGAGCTGCCAGCAAAGGGAGAAGGAGGGAGTTTAGCAGCGGCTAGCACTGCCAAACCTTGTCAGCTGGCTCTATTGAGCCATGCTGTGCATTTATGCAGGCCGAAGGAATTCCAGGCTGCGGCCTATAGTTGCTACACCCGGCTGTGGGAATGGGTGAAAAAACGCAAGATTTAGCCATGACTTGGTCGCAGCTCCTTTTCACCCATGCGTTTTTCGGCCGCATTGCAGCTGGCTGAAAAGTGCGTCGCCTGTGTGAATGCGGCCTATAAGTGACTGAGATCAACTGAACGATCCGTATTTAGGCTGAACGCTTGTTCATTTTTGCTTGTTTAAACAATTTTTTTAACAATAATCTTTCCGTGTAAAACCACAAAATAATCTGTCATGCGATAGCATTAAACCCAGGAATTGTCAGATAGAACGGAAAAACTAAACAAGCCCATACTAACTGGCTTTATATATAATTATATAATATATAATTGTACAATGATTGAAAATTAAATCATCAGAGCGGACCTTTTACTATTGATCAATAGTTTATTGGCAGGGATCCACTGCTCGGGATCCTCACCGATTCGCTGTCTGTTGGGCCCGCGGACAGAGCTAAAAGCAGCAGCCTGGTTTGGTACAACTGTTTTTTATTAGTTTAGTTACATTGTGTTTGTCAATAATACTGACTTCGATAACAAATAAGACCCCATTTTATTAGTAACCAAAGCAGAAATCCCGGTAATTCCAAAAGGTTCACTTACTTTGTCTTGCGCTTGTGTATGAGCAGGAGAGTATGTGCCATTGTATAACTAGACAGATTTGGCATTGTGGAAATTAGAAAGACCTCCATGTAAGAAACCTTCTCTGAAGTTGGTGACCGGAAGAAACTTTTATGTGAGTTTTTAAATATTAAATGTGCGTAGATTGAAAGAGGGCTGAACTGGTGGGCAAGAATTCCCTACATGTCAATGGAAATATTGTTTAAGTGAATTGCTGTATATGTGCCTCTCATCTGATAGAAGATTAAAAGGCTATGAGTGAAGAGTTTTCAGTAGGAACGAGAAAAACAGAAAGTCGTTCTCCGATCTTGTCTTATTCAGTAAACAGAACTTTCCACTAATGAGAAGCGACCGGAGTTCAGGACCGTCATCCCTCACGGTTATCATTACACCAACAGACTTCCCGTCTATGACAACCTTTTGGATAATGGTTGACTAACGCTGGCTTTACATGGGATGACTGTTGGGTGCAGTAGCAAATAGAAATGGAGCAGACCGGATGAATAATTGCGTGCTTACATGGCGGCTAGTCGCTTGGTTGTTAATTCAGCGATAAACCAAGCAACTCCGACAACTGCACAACTGGTCGCTCAGTGTCCTGTCAGTGACCGTTTGTACATGGAACAACTATTGCCCGAATTTGCTGTTTCCAGCAATGACTTGGATGATAATCACCCTGCGTACAAGTATCTTAAGTACTGACTGTTGGGTCCAGGTTTTCTTAGTATTTAAGATTTAAGTACTTAAGATTTACAACACAGGTGGTAAAGAGCTTACCTAGGATTAAGAGAAAGTGAACGGCGGTGGTGCTGCAATACCATACACAACCGAAGAACAAAAGTGGCACTGTTTCTAAGAAAAAATAATGCCATTTTTTTAAGTCCTGGACAACCCCATTATTTACTAGCAAAGCCATCCATTGCAGATTGACCTGCAGACAAGGGCTTGTGGTGCCTCTGTCCCATGAGGGTATATCTCCAAAATTACCAGAATCCTCTTTCAACACAATGCCTATTGGTCAGAACAGATGAATTTATTACTGCAGACTTATTGACTGCCGTTAATAATTGTTGTTTTGTGTCAAACTACTATTATTGTATTGCAACTCATTCACATGTCACAAACTTATAGAGCAATACTGTACATTAAAGGGGTTTTCCAGTGAAATACTATTGATGACCTATCATCCGGATAGGTCATCAATATTTGATCGGCTGTTCAGGACCCCGACCGATCAGCTGAGCGGGCGCATGCTCTCAGCGCTGCAAATACTCAGAGGTCAGAGTGGAGGCAGCGGAAGTCTCCACACCGACCTCCCTGTAGTGGCCGACGCTTGTAACTGCAGGCATTGATTTCAACCCAAGTGACGGATCCCAGATGATCAACTTATCCTGAGGATAGGTCATCAATAGTATCCTCCCTGTAAACCCCTTTAATAAGGTTGCCTTAGGCTGTATTCACATGGCCGATAGCGAGCTGTGCCTGAGACAGCATCCATGTGCAGGACATCATACATGGCCTAATCTCATCCAAAAACCGGACAGGAATAAAAAACGCAGCAATTTTTTTCAAACTCAGACTACCATTCTTGTTATCAGCCTATTAGCATGTCCAGTAATAATACCGCCGTGTGATGTTCCGTATAGCGCTACTACAATTTATTTGTATTTCTAGGTAAATACTGGTCTCCAAAGAAATGTAAAGTACCATCATGTTATCGATGTGTGGAGAGATCAAAGACATCGATGCGACTTGCACTAAGTTGGCTGCCATGATTTTTGTGCCCCTTCTGCCAAATTTTGACTAAAACACGATTGGACTGCAAACATCACATGTTTGTGACGACAGAAAATATAACATGGACAGGTTGCCCTTACATGAAACAAATACAAATGGCTGCCAAGGTAAATCTCACCAGAGAAGTGAACTGCAAGTGCGATCTGAGACAACCAAGTGCAACTAGAACTACTAGGAGGATTGTGAAGTGAAGATTTCTGCAACAATCTCATATTCTAATGGTAAGAAAACATGTTCATGCTTGGGTGAGTAACTGGTCAGTGATAGAAAGCAGAGGGGGGTCATTAATGGTACATACTCTGATTTTGTCCCCACCACCAGGGGGCAGTATTGGAGGGATAACCATTACTAGTAGGGTAACACAGGGGTCAATAATAGAAGGGTCACTGTTACTAGTGGGGTACCACAGGGGTCAGCATTGGAAGGGTCACTGTTACTAGTGGGGTACCACAGGGGTCAGCATTGGAAGGGTCACTGTTACTAGTGGGGTACCACAGGGGTCAGCATTGGAAGGGTCACTGTTACTAGTCGGGTACCACAGGGGTCAGCATTGGAAGGGTCACTGTTACTAGTGGGGTACCACAAGGGTCAGCATTGGAAGGGTCACTGTTACTAGTGGCATAACACAGGGGGCAGTATTGGAGGGATAACCATTACTAGTGGGGTAACACAGGGGGCAATAATAGAAGGGTCACTGTTACTAGTGGGGTACCACAGGGGTCAGCATTGGAAGGGTCATTGTTACTAGTGGGATACAACAGAGGGCAGTACTGGAAGGGTCCCCATTACTAGTGGCGTAACACAGGGGGCAGTCTCGGGCTCTATTGTTTTTAATACTGTATATTTAAATATATTTCTGGTAGAATATCAATATTTGCAGACAATAAAAACTATGTAAAGATATTCACACAAGAGAGGGCAGAATGTGGTTGTAAATGGACCTAAAAAAGTTGGGGTTTGTGCAGAAAAGTGCAGAAATGTAACACTGATAAATGTAAGGTTATGGACATGGGCAGGGAAATACATGTCCACATTACACACTAAGTGGGAAACCACTGGGGAACACGGACATGGGAAAGAACTTGGGGATTTTAGTTAACTGTAAGCTTAACTAGTGCAACCAGTGTCAGACAGCTGCTGCCAAGGCAAATAGGATCATGGGGTGCATCAAAAGAAGTCTAGGAGCACATGATGAGAATATTGTTTTTTCTTTTTACAAGTCACTGGTCAGACCACATATGGAATATTGTGGACAGTTTTGGGCACCGGTACTCAAGAAGGACATATCAGAGCTTGAGCGGGTACAAAGGTGGGCAACTAAAGTAATAAATGGAAGGGGAGGACTACAATACCCAGAGAGGTTACCAAAATTGGGATTATGCAGTTTACAAAAAAAGAAGGCTGAGGGGCGACCTAATAACTATGTATATTATATCAGGGGACAATACAGAGCTCTCTCCCATCATCTAGTTATACGCAGGACTGTAACAAGGGGGCGCTCTAATAACTATAAATAGATATGTCAGGGGACAATAAAGAGATCTCTCCCATCATCTATTTATACCCTGTGACTGTGACTATAACAGTGGGGCGCCCTCTATGTCTAGAGGAAAGAAGGTTTGTACACTGACAGAAGGGGGTTCTTTACTGTAAGAGCAGTGAGGCTATGGAACTCTCTGCCTGAAGACGTGGTGCTGGTGAACTCACTAAAAGAGTACTAGAGGGGCCTGGACGTCTTTCTTGAGTATTACAGTATTACATGTTATATCACTGTTTACTTCAGAAGGGTCGGTGATCCAGGGATTTTTCTGACTGCCAGATTGGAGTCGGGAAGGAACTTTATTTCCCCTTAAATTAAGAAAATTTGCCTTCTACCTCATTGGGGTCTTTTTTGCCTTCCTCTGGATCAACATTGAGGCTGAACTAGAAGGACATGTCTTTTTTCAGCCTCACATACTATGTTACAGTAGAAAGAAGAATCAGTAACTGTGGAAGTCTGTGGAAACAAGATGCTATTAAAAGGGATGTTTCATTACGACAAACCCTTCAATAAATCAGCTGCCCTGTCAATTTCCCCTTTGGGTCCTCTCACACGGGACGGAATGGATCTGTGTGGACATTTTTGCATCACAATGTTATCCCTATGGGGCTTGAATTCTGTACCTGTTAAAAATCCGCAAGTCTTTACTTTAAAAACGCTATATTAAATTCTGCAGCGGAAAAGCTTTCTGCTGGGAATGAAGAACGTCTTGCGGAATTCTTATTGTGGATTTCTACAGGAGATGTAATTCCATAATGAAACTCTGAGTTAAAAAAAAAAACGCAAACAATTCTGCAAGAAGTTCCACAGAATGCATTCCGCAGTTAAAAACACAACACAATCTACACTGATAGACAAAATCTGCATCTGCACTGTGTCCTGCGTTCTGTCTGAAAGGTCCCTGATGGGTCTTTCCCTGTAATGGTTGTTTCGTTTGGAGATCAATAATAATTACCATTACAATTTTCATATATAGCTCTACTGCGGGCTAGCACACTATTTGACTGCAGATTCGACTAGCAAAGAATCACACCTAAAGGGGTTTAGAAAAACATGACTATTTTTTGCCCCAGAAACAGCACGACTATGGATTGTGTCTGGTACTGCAACTCAGTATTATTGAAATGAATAGAGATGAGTTGCAATATGAGGCCTTAGTCAGACGGGCGTTTTTTCGCGCGATTTGCGGATCACATGACGGATGTGCATCCGCAAATCGCGTGACCGGTGCGCGCAAGTCGCCCGCAAATCGCCCGAAAATCTGCTCCTAGCCGCGTTTCATTAGAAACGGGCCGGAGCTGTGCAGCGCATTGCATTCAATGGAGACGGCAATAGAGCCGCCTCCATTTAAAGCAATGCGCTGCGGGCGATCGCGGGATGAATTGTCGGTAAGGGCTTAAATATATAAGCCCTTCCCTGCAATTCATCCTAAAATGTGTTAAAATAAAAAAAAATTGTATACTCACCTTCTCCCGGCAGCCGGAGCTCCGCGCGGCCGTCCTGCAGTGGGTGTGAAGGGGGTGTGAGTCAGACCTGCCCCCTGATTGGCTCAGCGCTGAGCCAATCAGAGGCATGCCTCACTCACACCCATTCATGAATTCATGAATGGATGTGAGTCAGACCTGCCCCTGATTGGCTCAGCGCTGAGAGGCAGCAGTCACTCACCCATTCATGAATTCATGAATGGGTGTGTGAGTGAAACCGGCCTCTGATTGGTCAGGGCTGTGACCAATCAGAGGCAGATCATTCAGCAGGCGGGGATTTTAAAGCCCCGCCGGCTGAATAGTGCCGAGAAGCAGTTCAGGAGAACTGACAGCGGCCGCGGCTGGACTCCGGCTGCAGCGGAAAGGTGAGTATACAATTTTTTTTTTTTTTAACACATTTTAGGATGAATTGCAGGGAAGGGCTTATATATTTAACCCCTTCCCGACAATTCACCCCGCGCACGCCGGCAGCCCATTGCTTTCAATGGAGCGGCTGTATTGCCGCTCCATTGAATTCAATGGGCAAACATCGTTCTTCTCTGCCACAGCTGTTACAGCTGTGGCAGAGAAGAATGATTTGTCTTCTATATGCTCTCAATGGGGTCGGTGCTGCTGCCGCCGGCCCCATTGAGCGCATATACAGAAGAGAACAGGAATCGCAGATCGCAGATAGGTGCGATCTGCGATTTTTTGTTCTATAATTTATCGGACGAGCGCATAAAAAGCGCTCATGTGTCCGATACCATTTCAAAGCAATGGTTTTATAAAATCGCCGGACGCATGCGCATGTGCAAATCGCGGCTAAAAACGCCCGTCTGACTAAGGCCTTAGAGGTACAATCTATAGACAAGTATGGCACTGTTTGTTTCGGGTTTTTTTGGAAGAAATCAGTCATATTTTCCTAATCCTGTACAACCCCTTTAAAGTGAATCTGTCACTATATTATTGCAGCCCTCACTGTAAGCACCATAAGGTAGTGCCTGTCACACTGATTACAGTGATATGCCGCCCATGTGGATATGTACAGTAGTTTTGGAGAAACTTGCATTTTATCAGCAGCAGGCAGACACAGAAGTAGTCCTCCATACTCATGAGCTATAGGCTAGCCACACCCACTCTGCCCTCCAGCCAATGATTGGCAGCTTTCTCTCGCTCTCATACACAGTAATAAGCAGAAAACTGTCACTGGAGGATGTGGTGGGTGGAGTTAGCCTGCAGCTCATGAATATCCAGGACTACTTTAAGTAGTCCTCGATGCATGTGCTGCTACTGATAAAAGGTAAGTTTCTCAAAACCTACAGCACAGATCCACAGCAGATATATCACTGGAATCAGCGTGACTGTAACTACCTCATGCTGCTCTCCTAGAGGGGTGCAAATAGATGGTGATAGAGTCTCTATAAGGTGTTAAAATTGAAGCAAATGAATAAAAGCGTGGATGAAGTTTGTTTCCGCCACAGCATAGATCCGGCGGTTTGTTTTAGCATTCCCATGACGGGACAGCAGAATGGAAAGCGTGAAATAAGCCCTGCACATATACCATGTGGTATACATTGCTTTTTAACACTGGAGGCTATGGGTGATGTATGACACTAAAAATGCAGCGTGAAAAGAGCTTTATGTGGAATTCCCCTCCGCGCCTCCGATATTGGGGATAGGTACTAGACCTCATTAATAAAGTATATAACATTTCACTTGCTTAAAACCCAATTATCTGGCTGTTGGTCTATGTATGTGAGATTGCATCATCAGAGACATGTAAGGTTGCCATGGCCAAGCTTCTCTCTTACCAGTTAATTGCTTCTCATTGGAGAGATGCCAATCCACCTTCCTTAATGGAATTCATAGCAAAAGTCAACATACTCATATGTGGAAATATTCACACACCAAAACATGGGGACTGTGAAGAAATCTGACGAGTTATTGGACCGGGGTGCGACAATTCTGGTCTTGCTCCGCTTTTACTTTACTTCTTAAGAATTATGGGTGACAGGCTGTTTAGGCATTACTGGGGAATTATTTTAGTGTATCATGTCCAATTATGACAATGACTTGTATTTGCAGTAATTATGGTAAACAGCATCATGGTATTGCACTTCAGTTTTTATATGGATTCTTTATAAAATAAAGCAGTGATCAAAACACCATAAAAACATTGAACCTTAAGGCCTCATGTCCACAGGCACGCACGGATTCTGGTCATAGGGAAACCCGTGTCCGCAGCCGGCAACCCTGTGTACATTTCTTGAAGATCTGTACTACGGATGTGTGCGGAAGTGTCGGCCAGCGCACCAGCGTGGTACAGGTTTTTTTAAAAAATCCGTTGCTCTTCCCCCAAAATCTGCTGCCTGTCCACAGCGTCAACTACGGATGGGCCGCAGATCGGACGGCTTCCATTGACTTCAAAGGAAGACGTCCATGTGAGAACCGCAGTAAAATAGAGCATGCTGCAATTGGTTTCCGCTCATGTACATGAAAAATTATTTTTTCACAGCATGCTATGGAGGGTTAATGCTGCGGAAATCAGAGCAAAGCCCCCTCCCCCTCCGGATTCCACAGCAAAAGTCCGCCCATGGACATGAGGCCTAAAGCATACCTGAGTCTTCAAAAAAATTCATAAAGCCTTAGTTGCTGTCTTGCTGCTGTTTGCACCCAGTTTGAGCTATAGCAATTCAGTTTTCCATGTAGAGTTTCCTATTCTTCTGCTACCCTGTTGTTTGCAATCCACTTACCAGTAGTGAACTCGCCAGGACTTCTTCTCCCATACTTCCCTCACTACCTTGCATTGCCTTGCTCTAATCAGCTGCAATGCAGCATCTGAATGCCCAGTTCTATGTTGTATGTAATAACCAGCAGTGTCCCCATATCCCTGTTACTGGAGAAGCCAAATGCCTGACAACAGGTAGTGGATTCTGCAAAGCTTCTGGAAGGCAGACCCCTAGTGGAACTCACTTCAAATTTTCAGTGGTAAAACAAAGACAAATGTCAATGAAAATTTATTACAGGATTGATGACTCACACATAGGCTGTTAGATGAGCAGTTGTTTGCAAAGTTAGTGTCCATTTAAGGTATTCTATTGATTTCAATGGCTGTGACTGCTACATACAAAACAGCATGCAGGGTTTGAGTTATCTGTATGTCAACATATCCTTAGAATACCGCATGTGAAGTTAGTGAGATCTTGTTCCTGTTTATCACCGAAATATATTGAGAGTCAATGAACATACTTAACAACAGATGTGTGCAAGACTTGTATGGAATGGGCTCAGGAGCCGAGCCTGGTCAGGGACCATCCACCCCACTGGGAAAAATCCTGGTTGGCCGGTCAGGTCTATGTGATGGCAATATGTGGCCATTGTGTGGCGGTATTATGTGGCCCTTATATAGTATTATTATTAGCAATGTTGGTCTTGGTATAGTGGGTTTTGTTTAGTTACAGTTTGCAGGTGATCACTTGGCCCATGATGATTGTAGTAATAGGGCTCAGTCACACGGGCGCATCGGCTCCTGTGTTACTGCAAGTAGCAGACGGCCGTACCTGAAGACGGACGTCTCTCTGCAGCGCTGGAGGAAAGAACATGTGACCAGCCGCTCATGTGTTCTTTCATCAGCGCTGCAGAGAGACGTCCGTCTTCAGGTACGGCCGTCTTCTTTCTGCAGTAACGGCTCAGTCACACGGGCACATCGGCGCTGGTGTACGGGTGCTGATGTGCCCGTGTGACTGAGCCCAGACTGTGTGTGTTTCTTTTTTTTAATTTTACAAAATAAAACGTACTGTGCTTTGTAGAAATGTTGTAGTGTCAAGCTATGGATGCCTCAGAGACATCTCCCTCCTACCACCTATGTGGCTGCAGGTGAGGATTTGCTGACACCTGCCAACTTGTGTTTGCCACACTTGCTGCTAGTTTGGACACACCTAAACATGAGGCCATTTAGTAATGTTTTCCAGGGCCGCTTTGAGTTCACTGAGCCTGGTCTTTATGCCCCTACTTTCTCCCACTTTCTCCCACACGGCCTCCCGGCAATGAGATTGCATAGAACCATACAGTTGCCATACCATCCTTGGACCTTGTTACTCTACCATTCTATGATTCTATATTATATATGGCTAGGTCATGTGATGCATGCCATGCATCCAATGAAACTGCTGCTAATATGCAAGATGGAGTAGACATTTGGTGACATCATCAAGGTGCCTTGGCTGTTGATTGGCAGCACTCTGACCTCTGTAACAGCCATTTTGGGCTATTCAATTTTCACACAATTTTTGCCAAACATTACCTGAACTTACCCCATCCAATTTGTCAAACATCGATGAAATTTTCCCACCTGGCAGAGCAAGACAAGCAACACTAATTGCAATGTTCGTTAAGGTGTGATTATTTTAATTTAAGGTGTGATTATTATGTATCAAAATAATAATGATCTTTATTTGTATAGCGCTAACTTATTCCGCAGCGTTTTCAGGCATGGGAGAACACAGACAATACAACAATTACACGCGATATACAATCAGTTTGAAACAAACGGGGTAGGGGTGATACAGGTGGTATAAGACGGGGGGGGGGAGATAAGGCACGGTGGAACACAGGCAGTACGGAAATTACATGTGGAAATCAGTTATTAGGAAGCAAACGGGGTGGAGCGGTAAGGAGGGGCAGGGGTAGAGGTCCTGTGCGATAGGCAGAGTAAAAGGTGTGGGGAGCCATAGGGAGAAGCAGGGGGACTAGGTCAGGAGATTTGGTATGCCTCCCTGAAGAGGTGCATTTTTAAGACGTTGCATGCATCGTGAATTGTCAGGATGCCTTGGGGTAGAGCGTTCCAGAGAATGGGTGCTGCTCTGGTGAAGTCCTGTAGGTGAGCATGTGAGGTTCATATTAGAGGGGTGTTTAGTCTGAGTGTGTTAGTGGGTCGGAGTGTGCGGGCTGGGTGGTGTACTGACAGTAGGGAGGCGCAGCACCATGGAGAACTTTGTGGGTGAGGAGTTTAAATTTAGTTCTGCAGTGGATGGGCAGCCAATGCAGCGACTGGCATAGTGCAGAGGCGTCTGAGTAACGACTGGATAGAAAAAGGAGTCTAGCTGCCGCATTTAGTATGGATTGGAGAGGCTCTTTCCCTATGGTGCGGGGAAGGCCAATGAATAGTGAGTTGCAGTAGTCAAGTTGGGAGTGGATGAGGGCGACCACGAGTGTCTTTAGCGTGTCCGTGGTGAGGAACAGCCATATTTTAGCAATATTTCTGAGGTGCATGTGGCATGTTTGCACCAGAGATTGGATGTGAGGGTTAAAGGAGAGGTCAGAGTCCAGTATGACTCCAAGGCAGCGGGCGTGCTGTCTGTGGATTATGATGGTGCCAGACACTGGAATGGAGATGTTGAGGGGAGGTGGGTTGGAAGGCGGAAAGACGAGAAGGTCAGTTTTAGAGAGGTTAAGTTTAAGAAAAAGGGACAACATAATATGAGAGGGAGCGGACAGACAGTCGGTGATATTTTGGAGGAATGGTTCAGAGATGTCACGGGAGGAGGTGTATAGTTGGGTGTCGTCAGCGTAGAGATGGTATTGGAGGTTGAATTTGCTAATAATTTGTCCAATTGAGGCAGTATAGATAGAGAAAAGAAGGGGACCCTGACGGTAAGAGGAAGAGGAGATAGAACCAGCAAAGGAGACACTGAAAGAGTGGTCAGAGAGGTAGGAGGAGAACCAGGAGAGAGCAGTGTCCTTTAGGCTGATATAGCGGAGCATAGTGAGAAGGAGGTCATGGTTGACAGTGTCAAATGCAGCATACAGGTCGAGGAGGATTAGTAGGGAGTAGTCGCCTCTAGACTTTGCTGTCATTTGATACTTTTGGGAGGGCGGTTTCGGTTTGTCAAAAAGAAAGCATGTGAGGCAGGAGTAGACTAGGCGTTCTAGTAATTTGGAGATGAAGGGCAGGTTTGATACGGGTCGGTAGTTGGCAGCGTCGGTTGGGTCAAGGGTTGTTTGGGAATATGTCAGATGTACCCCAAGATGGTGCCAATAAAACCACAGCCTGTTTCAGAAAAATCAAGCCCGAGTTTCATGCAATATTGGGATATCCTTATATTGCACTCACCCGTGTGAAATTAGCTTCACACAGGCGTATTTGCACGCTTACGTGCGCAATATGCAGAGAATAGAACCGATGGATTTCAATGGGTTCATTCATATAAGAGTGTTTTGTGCGTGCATTTTGCTTGTGCAAAAAATACGCAGCATGCTCTATTTTACCAAACATTTGCACACCAAAAGTCTCTACCGAAGTCAATGGGAATGCGCAAACTCACGCGCAACATGCTAGGAGATGCGTGAAACACTATGTAATTGTACAGGAAAAAGAACACACCTGGAGCTCATTAAAGTCATTAGCCATTTAGCGTATTTTTTGGAAAAAGTACAGTAAAATACAACTAAGTGCGCACAAAAAAGCATCGCTCGTTCCACAAAAATGCTGCACTCAAGGATGTGTAAATACGCGTATGCTCGTCTGATGCCAGCCTAACTAAACGTGTCGAAAATTCTGTTCGTGAATTTTGCGCATTGATAGGGCTAAATTTACGTGCGGATCCGCAGCAGAAAGCCACAGATTTTGCAGCCCTATGTAAATGTACCCTTAAAGTTCAAATAATCAATTAATACCCATCGGAGACACAGAGACGGGCAGCACTGACCTGATGACTTCTAATAAATACAGTTGGGGGGGCTGACCTGGCTCATCTGTTAGCTACTGTCTGCACTGGGCTGCCCACTCTTTAATTCACAGACTCGTTCCCAGTACTGCCCGACAGAGAATTAGAGAGGGAGCAGGAAGGGGCGAAGCTAACAATGGCATCAGGTGGTTCGCCACTGCTCTACAGAGTACACCAGCAGTGTGTCACATGATCAGCATGGGCTGGAGGAGGAAGTACTAGCATTGGACCAATGAGGGGTTGATAGCGTAGAACTGGCCAGCATGGCTCGCTATTGGCTCTCCTTTCCACAGCGACTCACCTACAACTTAGAGCAGTAACGGCAGTGGCTGAACTATAAGTGCCCACCCGGGCTCCTACCCCTTGTATACCAGTGTCTCCGCACCCCGTTACTTCTCAGTCACATACAGTAGTTATTGCACCACTGCGGTTCTTATACACAAGCTCGCTCGCATGTAGTTAAACGGGCACTGACAGTGGCTAGCCATGTGTGTAATGAAGCACAACGGGCGACCCACCGGCACACCAGGAATTTTCCCAGTGCAGTAAATCGCCAATCCTCCCCGTGTTGGCCGCATTCATAACCATCCCGAGCCACATGCGGCTTGCAGACGCAGTTTGGACACCCCTGATCTAGGATGAGTGCTCTCTATACACAAGCGGGGAGAGAGCTGTCACTCTAGGTAATTTGGGTAGAGAGAGGCTGGCGTAGCTCGGTCCCCGTGACTCGAAGCGTCGTTCATTGTTTATATTCCCTGCAGAAAAAGGTCTAAACCTATAAATAATAATTATAGATTTTGCTAAAACTTATGGAAATGACTTATTCTGTAGGTTGATGAGCATAATAACGGGGTACAGCCGCAGCTGCCTCTCCGTAGGTTGGTTACGTCTACGCGTCACAATATATAAAGACATTCTTATATCTTCATAAGATATTTTTTGGCCGTTTGGGTGATGTTTATGATTTCCCCTTTGATCATTCTAGAGATCATTTCACTCCTTCGAAGGAGAAAGAATTTAACTCATTCTATAATGAAAATTCCTGGTGAACATCTTTGGTCCTTTCGACATAACCCAGTAAATTTCCAGCATGATATAAAGTGGCGTCTCCCCCACCTCCTCCCCTGGGGTAGAAGCAAAAGATTTATACTCTATAGAACCAAAGACCCTTCAATGCCCCCAGCCCCCGACTGACCTAGAAACTATCCAACCCTGAATAATACAGAGTAAAGGCTGCATAAAACATGAATACCCTGCCATTGTGTGTTTATATGTCACATTAAGTGCATTGTATCACCAGATATTTAGGAAGGAGAACTATGGATCAGCATATACAGTGACTTCAGGACAGATCCTTCTTATAGTCATAGCCGTCCTCCGCAGAGATATTCTGTAGCATTATTAGAACAGTGTTAATAGCTGAGAATGCGTAGTGCTCCAACATACCCGATATATCTTCCTGCAAGACTCGGTCTTAAGACACTGACCTTCATTTCCATGCACTCTGCAGGATTGAGCGGTGCTGGCCTTAGGTTGAATAGTCATCACTGCCCCACATACAGCAGATTCAGCAGGTGCACACTCACTCATCCAGACAGGTGGGGCCAAGTGTACATTAAGGGAGGCCTCACACGGGCGTAATTGCGCACATTTTTGCGTGCGCAAAATTTGCATGCACAATAACCAGAGAATAGAAACTATTGACTTCCATGGATTCGTACGCACTTGCCTTTTGGCGCGTGCAAAAAAATTAAAATGCAGCATGCTCTACTTTTCTAAGTATTTGCACACCAAAGGTCCCCATAGAAGTCTATGGTGGATGCGCAATTCTGCAGGACAAAAGAACACATCTGGAACTAAGTAGCCTTTAAATCGGGCATGGTTGTGTCCTGTGTGTAAAAAAAAAACATGCCCTGCGAGCGTAAAAAGTACAGTAAAATATGCCGATACGTGAGCAAAAAAAGCTTCATTCCTGGCACTAGAATGTTGCGCAGAAGCATGTGCAAAAATGCACATGCCCGTGCGAAGGAGCCCTTAATAACACATTGGTTTCAATGTGTTTATTCACATGAGCGATGCTGCGAGATTGAAAAGTTCTGTTTTTGGGCGATTCTTTGTAAGGAATTGCCCATTATTTCCTAGGGGATCTTTAAAACATCAACTTACATGCAAATGCAATGCGATTTTTACCATTAAAACTTTTGGAAATACTTGCATGAAAATCGCTAGTACATAGATGTGAGCGCTCCACGTTTAATGGGATTGCAGAGGTACCCGAGTGGTATGCATGCTCAGCCAGCGATCCATTCACATTGACGTCACTGCAGAGGAAGAGAGGAAGGAGAGACCCTCGCAGTGACAGATAGGGTGCGATCCAAAAGTTCGGTTCTTGAGATTGGCAGGGTCTCAGTGGTGAGATCTCCAAGAATCAGCAAGTTGTTCACTATCCCTTGGATAGGGAAAAACTTGCAATTGTAGTACAACTCCTTCAACCCCTTAATGACGCGGCCCTTTTTTTCCCCCTTTTTCATTTTTTCTTCCCCCCTTTTAAAAAATCGTCGGTCCTTTATTTATCCATCGACGTCACTGTATGAGGGCTTGTTTTTTGCGGGATGAGTTGTATTTTTCAATGGTCCTATATAATGTACCATATAATGTACTGAAAAACTTTTTACAAATTCTAAGTGGAGTTAAAAGAAAAAAAAACGACATTCCGCCATCTTTCAGTGCGTCTTGTTTCTACGGCACACAAACTACAACAAAAATGACATGATAACTTTATTCTATGGGTCAGTACGATTACTACAATACCAAACTTATATATTTTTTTTAAGGATGTCCTGTAGTTTGCGTTGATACCACTTTGGAGTGCATACAACTTTTTGATCGCTTTTTAAAGCTTGGAGACAGGATGACCAAAAAAGCTAATTTCTGGCGTTCTTTATTTTTTTTCTGACAACGTTCATCATGCAGGACAAATAATGTGTTAATTTGATAGATTGGACTTTTACAGACGCAGCGATACCAAATATGTATTTTTGTTTTATTATTTAGATTATTTATTATAAATATAGCAAAAGGTTTTTTTTTCTTTTATTACTTTTTGTTTTTCAACCAGTAAAACATTAATGTTCTTATTTTTACTTTTTTTTTAGTTCCCAGAGGGGACAGCAACTTGCGATGCTTTGATCTCTCCTGCAGCATGATGGCTTGTTAGGCATTCTGCCAAGACTGCCCTAGGGCCTTTCAGAAGGCCCTTGGTTGCCTTGACACCCGAATGGCTCCCTGGGATCTCATCGTGGGAGGGGGGGCTGTATGGGACCCTCGAACATCATTTGGGGGATTTAAATGCCACTGTCGGAATTAACAGTGGCATTTAGAGAGTTAACAGCTCTGATCAGCCACGCGGCTTATCCGAGCTGTTGCCGCCAGGTGTGTTGGTGATTTCTTTTCATACATACCCTGACGCTGCAGGACAAAAATTTATGCCCTGCAGCGTTAAGGGGTTAAGGAGGCTCTGCAAGACAAACTGCCGCCACACTCTCACAATCCTTTTTGTTATCATTGTTCACACAGGAAATATCATCAATAAGGTGTAATTGTTTATTTGTCAAACCATACATACACAAGCATAGTTTTGCACATATCAGTTAAAAGTTTTAGAATCCCTCAAATCTTCCAGTTTTTATTGATATTAACACAGTTTGATGTCTCAAATATACTTTGAAACAAAAACTTAGAACAAATAAACACATCATATTATCATACTGAAGGGCAACTTCAAGTCACAGCGTCACAGAAGAATTTGGGAGTATAAGTTTATGGCCATGTTTGAAACCCTCAAGAATGGAATGAACCTCAGCCCGGGATTCTTGCATGCGTGGGGAATATGAAAGGTCTGAAGGAGGTCAAAACGGGTGTCCCCTTCCCAATTATTTTTTGTTTTTTGCTTTTCTCATAAAAGCCCAGTCTAGATACTTACTTCATTTTCTATCTAAGTCACATGACCCTCCACCTGCATTTGCTACCTCCTACTCTGTCCATAGCCTCCAACATCCTGTGAGCAGTGCATTATGGAAGAGCAGGAGTGGAAGCACTATGCTGTATTGCTCATGTTAAGTTCACAGTGCCAAAAGGCTCTGTCAGCTTCAGCAACTTTCTCTGGCACTCAGGGGGAGGTTGGTGCTAATAAAGTTGTAGGACCTGTGAGCTGTGGATGGAGCTATAGTGGTGGCCGGGGGACAAGCTCTATGCATGCTGGAAGTTGTAGGTAACAGTCTGTTGTTGTGTTTACTGTGGAAGTGATTCATGTAGGCACAGTGGCAGATTGGCGGCTGCACGGGAGGAAGAAGAAGGTCCAGTGCAGCAGATAAAAGATATAGGTTGCCGCTACTTAGCTGTACCTCCTAGATTTCAGTATTTTCAGAATTTCCATTTTGTCCCCAGAAAACCCCCTTAAGCAGTGCTTGAAGATTTTGTGTTGTCAGGCGTCGATCTAGTGAACTGTTGACTCTCAAAAACTTGTCATCTGATTTTGTAGTGGCCTTTAATCTACCAGACCCTTTCCTGTCAGAGTTTCCTCCAGTTTGCAAGTGCTTTTGAATAGTATAGGAAACGGTACTGACAGTTTTCTTTGGTTAATTGCCTTTTTTATGCCATTATGATAGCAAAGTGCTCGGTCCTACCCTGAAAACCTAATCGGTTCCTCTGATTTGACTATCTGTTCCAAATTGGTTATCAGAGAAAATGTGCACGTAAAGAATTTGACATTGACACAGACGATATCAAAGCCAGCGTTCTTCTGCTCTACATTGAAAGTAACACAGCTTCTTCACAGACAAAGAATTACATCACAAAAAAGGAGCGTACAAAAAAAGCAATGTTTTCACACCTGATTGGTTACATACATATACAAAATTACCTAACAGTAGAGAAACATACCCTTAAAGTCAAAAGAACTCCGGATAGGTTTTAATTTCTAATGATTAACATATGTTAATGCCTTAAGGTGTGTCATACTATTAAAACACATGATTTCTAAGAAACAAGGAGAAGCGAAACTCGTACTGTGATTAGAGATGAGGGAACATACTCGCTAAGGGCAAATACTCGACCGAGTATTGTCCTTAGCGAGTGCTTGCCAGCTTGTGAGAAAAGATTCGGGTGCCGGTGGGGGAGAGCGTGGGGGAGATCTCTCCCCCCTTCCCCGCTCTCTCCTGCTCACTCCCGCAACACACCGCTCACCCCCGCCGGCACCCGAATCTTTTCTCATGAGCGGGCAGGTACTCTCTAAGGACAATACTCGCTTGAGTATTTGCCCTTAGTGAGCATGCTCTCTCATCTCTAACTGTGATCATTAGCCTAAAAATGGAAAGGTGGGTGCCAGCAGCTTCTCTTATCAGTGGAGGGGGCCCACATCGCTCCCAGGCCAGTTTTTTTCCTGAAAACAAAGCGTAGGAGAGAATACAAGAATCTATATATCCCACAACAGTCCTGTAGAGCTAAACTATCCAAGTCCTTCCCTAGACGGTGTTGTATTGCAGTCTGTTGCAACACTGGTTATATAGAATCAGAGGGCTTGAAAGTAATCTTCAAAAGTTGAGACAGCTGTTGGAATAGTTTGCATCCAATTTCAAACCATGGTTTGCTTTCTGTGCTGCAAAGAAGCTGTCCTTGATGTGTTCCCTGAAAAATCACTTTGGTTAAAATCACAAATTTAGGCATAGAAAATTAATAAACACATTTTGAAAGAAAATTAATAAACACATTTTGAAAGAAAATCACAAATTTAGACTGTTTTTGTGTTACAGGTTAAAATTTTATAACATTTTTATGTTTTAACTTACTTTTGAACCTTTGAACTATTTCAAATTATCTGATGGACTTGAATTGTGTAAATGCCAACATTAACTGGTAAAACAGAGGTGTTCTAAAACTTTTGACCAGTAGTGTAGATACACACATTGAGGCTCTTTTACATATATAACTGTTGCTCCACCAATCAGATTCTTAGCACCCTTGTTTAAGTGACAGAAAGGGGAGAAAGGAGAAGCAGCCTGCTGTCTATTTCTGTGCCTCTGCATGATGTTGCTTCTTCCCTCTGGCAGTGGCAACACAGTGGTATGATCTGCTTGGCATCTGTGCCACTGTAGTTCATTACATACAGGATCGGACGCATCTAGTTACTTGTCAGTGACATTTGCCAGCCCTGTGTATAATGAATCGCAGCGGCCGGCCCAACGTATACTCTCAAGGGCGGCCCAGCCCAATGGGAAAATTCCCGGTGGACTATTTGGCCAATCTGCCCATGTCAATGCACGTGTAGAAATTCTATGCTCATACAGACACCTGCTTATGCATCTTGAGCATGTACTTGCTCAAAAGAAAAGAAGTTTGCACTGTGTTAGTAAGTTGAAAAGAAAAAGTGTTATTGCTATAATTTCTTTGTTGCTGAAGCAGTATGGAGATAGATGGACGCTGCACTTGTCAGCCACAGAGAAGTGAGTGGAGCGTTGGTCACACTTGTAAAGCACCACTTGATTCACTAAGGAGATTAGAGAGCTAGATAGACCTCAACAATAAATATGTAACTCTGTAAATAGTGCTAACAATGATAGTCTCCCTCTCTAAATTGCGTCTGGTAAGTCAGAGCGCCTTCTTGATACAATAAATCTTCTGCTGGACATTACGCGTTTGCTGTGACATCGTGCCATGTGTGGACTACGAGCAGCCGCTGCACTATACGTCTTCCCTAGTTTTTAATATGACATAAATATGTAGCTGAAGGAATCCTTGAATGACCCTTTAAGCAGAGCGGGAAGGATTAAGAGACATTTGTTTACAGAGCAGAACAAGTAGAGCTTTATTTAACAAATCCTTCATGATTAGGATACCCTGTAGCTACTATGGTGCGAGAACTAAACTCAGCAATAGCTCAGCCATACTCATATATAAGGACAAGCAGCGTGAAGTGCAGCCGGTGAACAGAGAAGACATCGGTGTTCCCAATATTCAGGTGTGTTAGCTTTGTGTGTTGCAGATGTTGTGTAATAGCATGAAGATTTCAAGTACAAAAACTATAATGAATGGATAATACTCATATTGGAGAATTCCTAACGACTAGAGATGAGCGAGCACCAAAATGCTCAAGTTGAGCTTTTCGTAAAATTCTAGAGCTCTATTCGAGTAACAAACCCCATTGATTTCAATGGGAGACTCGAGCATTTTTGTATGGGACCCGCCGGTTGCCGGGCTTTTTTTTTTCTTCCTATGTTCGTGTTCTCTCTCTCTCCTCCGCTAAGCCAGCCACAAACTACCGTTGAAGTACGCAGCGTCGTAGTGGGGAGGGGCCAAAACTGGGGCGGGGTTGAACACAGCGTGATGCTCTCTCGAGAAGCGAGCACCATCGAGTATGCTAATACTCGAACGAGCATCAAGCTCAGAAGAGTACGTTCGCTCAACTCTACTAACGACACAAAACTAGTTACAGTTATAGTTGCTTTAAAGGGAATATTCGGTTACCAGACAACATTTCCTCTATGCGTCCAACTGTGCTAAAATAACAAAAGGAGTTGTACTTTCCTTTTCTCAGCCCCGCCATCCAGCTCTGTAGCCCCACCTTCCTCCAAGCGTTTGTTGTGGAGTATGACATCACCGGTGGTCACCTGACTGCTGCAGCCAATCAGAGCTGCAGTTTAATGGTTCTGAACTCCTGGCATCAGCGCTCACACCCTGGGAGCCATGATGCCAGGAGTTCAGAATGATGATGCTGCAGTCTCTGATTGGCTGCAGCAGTCAGATGACAGCTGGTGATGTCATCCTCCACAACAAACGCTTGGAGGATGGTGGGGCTGCAGCGCTGGAAGGTGGGGCTGAGGACAGGTAAGTACAGCTCCCTTTCTTATTTTAGCACAGTTGGACACGTAGAGGAACTGTTGTCTGATAGCCGGAAATTTCCTTTTAACCATTCACAGGTGCATAAATATGAAAGTGCACTTCACTCATAACTTAAAGAGCCACTCCGGCAAAAACACATTTTTCCATTCCTGACCTGCTCATCTGAATGCCTGTCCCACTCTAGAGATCTACTCTGTGTATTGCAGCCACTTCCGTGCAGTACAGCCTCCTGTCTGATGCTTTACAAACACCATCATGAGGCTGAGATTTTTTATATTTAGTTTCATATCAATCCCATGATGCATCGGCACAGTCTTAGCTAAGGTTATACCATTTTTGCCTACTAGTGCAACAGTTTAATTACCATTACCTTCTACATGCACCTAAATAAGTTGCAGAACATAAGTATAAAGTCAGAGGGATGAGCTGTGATCTCCTCTATTATAACTGTGTGACAGAAGCTGTGTGATCATCATCAGTAACTGTGATAGGAGTGTCTATATCCTTCTCTAGGCAGTCTATGTGGTAGTGTCCATGCAACAGCATCACACAAACTGAGAAAATGACTAGAAAATTAATCCATAACCCCAAATAGATCTGAGCTGGTCAGAACGGAGATCACATGACCATCTGAGGAAAAAGAGGCCATGAGTTTTAGCTGAAAAGAAAAAACTAACCAAGGTAACACTAGCCCACTTATATATACTGTGGGGATAGCGACATAATGAATTAATTTAACCCCTTAACGACCAGCCCATAGTGTTTTTACGTCCTCCCGAAGTGGGCTTTATTCTCTGAGGATGTAAAAACATGTGTCCTGCAGAGAATAAAGCCCCTCGGGCTATGGACGTGATAGCTCCATGCTGTCGGTGTCCACAGGTAGCCGACAGCATGGAGCTGTCATCCCGGGCTGTGGGGACACCCCCCCACCCCACCCCCCGGCAATGCAATAGTGCTGATCGCAAAAAAGTAAATAAAAGTAAATAAAAGTTTGAAAAAGTTAAAGATTCAGCTGCCTGATGGATCGGATCCATCAGGGCAGCTGAAATTACTCACCAAGGTCTGCCGCACTGCTCCCCGCTCCCCTCCCCGCTCCCCTAGTCCTCCGGGTCCCGAAGCCAGGCGGCATTACGTCAGCCACATGCGCAGAAGGCCTGGCGGCCCGGGAATTTTAAAATCTCCTGGTTCCAGGCTCCTGTAGGTAGCCGGGAGGCAGGAGATGTAAGCAGTCCCCGGTACCGCGATTATCCATTGGATAACGGCGATCGCGGAAAAGTGGAGAAAAAAGTAAAAAGAAAGAAAAGCTTCACCTCCCCTCATGGATCGGATCCATGAGGGAAGGTGAAAATACTCACCCCCCTTCCTCCGTGTCCTCCGGCCGGTGTCGGGACCATCCGCTGGCTTCTGCGCATGCGCCGATGTGGCGCACATGCGCAGAAGGCCGGCGAGCCCGGCAAATTCAAAATCTCCCTGCACCCGGCTGTCACAGATAGCCGAGTGCAGGGAGATATGACTGGGGACTGCTGTATGCGGTTTCCAGTCATATGATCACCGTTATCCATTGGATAACGGTGATCATATAAAGTTAAAAAGTAAAAAAAAAAAGCAAAAAAAAAGTTAAAAGTTAAAAAAAGTTAAAAGTTAAAAAAAGTTGAAAGTTAAAAAAAGTTTAAAAAGTTAAAGTTTCATCTCCCCTTATGGATCGTATCCGTAAGGGGGGATGAAATTATGTACCCAAGGTCCCGGATTTGTTCCCTGGTGGGATGTTGATCTGTAGACCTTACCCCAGCTTCTGCGCATGCGCCCGTCAGCATGATGGCGGACGCATGCACAAAAGTGAAAGATTGCCCAAGAATTTAAAATCTCCCTGCTGCTGGCTACCAAAGGTAGCCAAGAGCCTGGAGATGTCACGGGGAGCCGCGGTATGCGGTTACTGGTCATGTGATCGCCGTTATCAATGCATAATGGTGATCACATAAAAGTTCTTAAAAAAGTGGAAGTTTCATCTCCCCTCACCGAAGTGATCGGTGAGAGGAGATGAAACATCTTCTCGGAGGCTTCCGCATTTGAATCCAGATGCGATTATCCTCCATGGACCCTTCCGGCTGCTGCGGATATCCGCGACCTAGAGCCCATTGTGCTCTATGACCACGGATATACTCGCAGCCCATATGCAAACACATTGTGTATGGGCTGCGGGTACCCGGGTCATCTCTAAGCGACGGCGCGGGAAATATAAACAAAAAACGGTGTACTGCGCATGACCGTCTGTGTGAATAGGCAGTTATGCACAGTACATTACATGCCTGTACACGGGGTCACTGCTGGAATCCGCTGCAGGCCTCCGTAAGCGGATTCTGCATACAGCCGTGAGAGCCTGGCATTATTTAGATTGCTACCTGTAATCCGTAATTTACAAGAAGCCCCGGGAAAACTCGCCTTCATGCAGTTCCAGGAGCAGCTTGTTGAGCACCTTCTGTGTGAGACCGCCGCACCGCAGCAAGATTACAAAGCCTCACAGCGCCACTTTTTACACCCCATCCCCACCGCTGAGGTCACGAAATACCCCCAAAAAAGCGAGAGAGGGGGGGGGATACCCGGTTTTCTTGCCCCATGTGCCCATCCCAACCAGCCTCCGTAATTACCCCTGTCTTCGGACATAAAACGCAGTTTATATTATTACTTTTATCTAATATTTAGGGAATGCCAAAAAATGGGAATGGCGGGGGGTGAGGGTGGGGGGTATTTTTAGGAAGTCAATTTTTTTTCCCTATAAGTGGGCAATGGGGCCTGGAATTTATTCAGTTGTACCCTGAAATCCAGCGGGCATTCCCTCCATTATGGGCCTAGCCATGTGTCCTGTAAGTAGATTAGGGCCACAATGGGTATGTTTCTGAACACGGGACAAACGGGGGTATCCATTGTGGGGTGAACGTCTTCATTCCTATGTACGCTGTACAAAAAAAACTTTTTAAATTGACAAAATTGCCAAAAAAATGAAAATCGTAATTTTTTCCTTCTGCTTTGCTTAGATTCATTCAAATACTGTGGGGTCAAAATACGCAGTACACCCCTAGATGAATTTGTTAAGGGGTCTAGGTTTCAAAATGGGGTCATTTGTGGGGGTTCTCTATCGTTTTGGCCGCTCAATGGCTCTACAAGTGGGCAATGGGGCCTGGAATTTATTCCGTTGTACCCTGAAATCCAATGGGTGCTCCTTCTATTATAGGCCTAGCCATGTGTCCTTTAAGTAGATTAGGGCCACAATGGGTATGTTTCTGAACACGGGACAAACGGGGGTATCCATTTTGGGGTGAAAGTCTTCATTCCTATGTACACCGTACAAAAAAACCTGTTTTTAAATTGACACAATTGCCAAAAAAATGAAAATCATAATTTTTTCCTTCTGCTTGGCTTAGATTCATTCAAAAACTGTGAAGTCAAAAAAGTCATCATACCCCTAGATAAATTCGTTAAGGGGTCTACTTTTCAAAATGGGGTCAGTTGTGGGGGTTCTCCATCGTTTTGGTCACTCAAGGGCTGTACAAGTGGGCAATGGGGACTAAATCTCCTTCAAGCAAAATTTCTGTTCCGAAAGCCACCAGTTGCTCCTTTGATTTTGGGCCCCATTGTGCATACAGACGTAATAATAGGGCCACAATGGGTATGTTTTTGAGCACGGGACAAACAGGGGTATCCATTTTGGGGTGCAAGTCTTTATGTTTGCACATATTTGAGATATTGCAGTTGGAAATGTGAAAAAAATGACGATTTTTTTCAAAATTTTCCCAATTTTGGCACTTTTAATAAATAAACACAAATTCTATTGGTCTTTTTTTTCCGCCTGAATGAAGTACAACATGTGGCGCAAAAAACAATGTCAGAATCGCTTGGATATGCAAAACCTTTCTGGTGTTTTTCCATGTTAAAGTGACACATGTCAGATTTGCAAAATTTGGCCTGGTCATTAAGGCGCAAACAGGCTTGGTCACTAAGGGGTTAAAACATCACCAGAGCAGTCCTTTAAAGGAGTTGTCCAAGTTGCAGCTTCTCTGTAAAACAATTTCCCCATGCACTGACATAACAGATGGACTAATTGGCCAACAGGGTGGTGTGTTACCCTGGCTGACCAATCAGCGATAACAGATGTGTATTTATTCTGGTCCTGCCCTTACACAGGTGTCGGTTATTCTTCTGTGTGCATGCATGTTGTTTGAATGTTTGTCTGGTGGTGTCTATGTTGTATTATAAGTTCTGTTTTGTTTGTTCCATCCATCCGATGATGTTGGGCACATAAGTCTAGTTTTGTCTGTTTTCCATCTGTCAGATGGTGGGCTGACATCTGATTTATGTCCTGTCTGAATCCGCTCTGTCCATTGGTGTTTGGACATATGAATCCACTCCGTCAGTTGATGGGCAGACACTTGAACCATGTCCTGTTTGTTCTGTCTATTGTGGCTGTTGATTCCGGCCTGTTGACTCCTCTCTGTTATGCGCCTTTTCCTAGTCCTGTTGGCATTTCCATCTGCTGTACATCCTTCCCTATCCTCCATCTAGAGGCAGGCTAGATTCCATAGGTTCAAGACATTGTAAAGTAGCCCATCAAAACTAACAAAAATGTGTGAGAGGGATGAGAAAAATTAACCTAGGTAGTCATATAAATGCTATTACTGCTCAAGTGTAGTTGTAGGGATGACGCAGGATAGGATTATGCTGGTTATTAGGGGAAATGTTATAAATAATGATGTTTATAAGTGTAAGAGTCCTAAATCCGAATGTTTGTTGGGCAAAGTGATATGAATGCTAACATTTATTAGGAAAAGTGCTATACTGAGTAATGTGTATTATGCTAATGCCGAGATTAATTAGGCGACATGCTGCAGTGATGGATAATTGTTGCATAACTACTGAGGGTTATTATGCATATTTAATGTGTATTATGCAACTCATATCTAATAGGCTCTGTTGTGTGCTCCATGGATGCTGTCTGAGTGGTCAAGTATCCATACCTGGTGACTACTGGAAGGTGTACATAAACAAGTCACTGGCTGTGTAGCACATGTGCATCTGATGAATGGATGGTAGCACATGTTTGCCCTCGGCGTGGTGCCTGTCTACTTAAAAAGGGAGAGGTGGCACACATTGTTCTGGAGTTATCACAGTGGTGACATGCGCAAGCAAGCATGTGGTCAGTGCAAGGTTGGGTGCCACAAGAGAAAGCCTTGGAAGCCTGCTGTCTAAGAGGTTGGGTGCATCCTGAGTGCAACTGCGATAGAATTCCTGGAACCTTCTGATCCAAACAAAAGTTCAGTGTTGAGTCAGAGAGAGAGCCTTAAAGACTTTGAAAAATGACATTTGTGTGCTGAAAAATCCCTCTAAAGTGCTGACAACTTGGCTGTCCACTGCCTGTTGTAAAATGAAGTACGTCTCTAATGACAGAAAGTGAAGGGTAATGCCTCATGCTCCCATAAAACTCAATAGAGGGTGGAGAAGGAAGAAGAGAGGGAGACAAACATAGACACTGCAGCAGATAACTGGCAAGTGTTTGTTATCTCTGACAGCTACTAAAATCACATCTACACTGCTCAGTACTGCTGTAGTGTCCTGCATAATGAATTTTATTATGAGGAAGTGCTAGAGAGAGATGGAGAACAAGATATTCTGCTCTTCTCTGTCCATTGTGTCTGGAGATATCTCAGCAGTTAGTCTCCAACCACTAGCTCAAAGACAACTGAAAACTAGATATACATCCTGCAGAGGGAAAACAGAAGAAAATCTAGATACAAGGCATATAATGGCCAGATAGACATAGTATTATTCCTCATGTACACACTCAGCAGCTTATTCTGAAAAGTCACGAACGCTCTAACTGCAATGTACTACAATCAAGTTAGCACGATGCACCAGTCATGTTAAGGATTTCTACATCTGTACGAGGTGGGGCCATTGTATTTAAATGTAGCACTAGGAACAGTACTACACTAATATTTTTTAGCAGCGTAATATGGACAACTTAAACACAATTGATTTATGTTGGGGTATTCAGATATGAGCTCCCTCTGCTGGCGCCCCCCTTCTGCCAAGCATTGGCTGCTTTCTCCGAAGAAAGTGGAGAGTTAGTCCTTCTGCATCTGGACCACATAAAATGAAGTGGTGGGGCGGGACTTTCCTGTTGGCCTTGAGTTTGACATATGTGGTGTATTGTCACTACTGTACTAGCATACCACATTGTCAGATTGTCCTTGGTTATTGAGGTAGATATCCTATAAATTAACTTTTCTTACTAATAATGTTATACAGGGTAAAATATCATGCCGCATCAAACTCAGTCCCTTTCACTAGACCAGTGTTCCCCAACCACAGTCCTCATGGACCCCCAACTGGTCATGTTTTCAGGATTTCCTCAGTATTGCACAGGTGACGTAATTGTCAGTCCCCAGACATTGCCACAGGTGTTCTTACTACAGAATATCCTGAAAACATGACCTGTTGGGGATGCCTTGAGGACTGGAGTTGGGGAACCCTGATGTAGCCACACATGTACGTAAATAGCTCTAAATGTCGTGGTTTGTGGCAATGCATTTTTGTGTTACGGGATGTATTCCGTATTTTGTTTAGGCTTCTGTATTGAAGGTCTTATTAGGATGGTCTCACACCTGCGTTGGGTATTCCACTGTCCTGTTCTGTTAGGGGAATCTCCATGGCCGAACAGCTCAGTCTTTGGACGTAACTGAACAGCACCAGATGGACCAATTGACTATAATGGGGTCCATCTACTTTCCAACTGGCTTTTAGCTGGAAGAAATTCACTGCATGCAGCGCTTTTTCTTCCGGTATTTTCGGCCGGATCGGTGCCAAGACCCTCGTCTGGAGCTTCCGGCACAGATGTGAGACCGGCCTTACTGTTAGATTTGTTTTATGATTTTAAATAAGTTACTATTATTAAAAAGTTCATTAGGGCGAATGCAGACGGCCAGGTCGGATTCAGACTGCGAGATTCTCGCAGCGGGATGCAATCCGTGCCCCTGCAGTGACCTCCAGCTTACCTGCCTGAGGTCTTCACTCAACTCTGCGGATGTGTCCGCTGGCGCACAGCTGTACATGCACAGTGCAGAGCCGGCGTGTTAGAAATGACACGGCAGTGCAAGCCTCTGCGAGGACATGCCGTGATTTTGTTACCGAGCGAGTCTTCTGCAATCAAAATCGCAGCTGTCTGCATAGGATTGCATAAACCAATGCAATCCTATAGCAGCGTGCAATGGTGGAAATTCTGAATCACGCCACGGAATTTCCGCCCGTGTGCATTCGGCCTTAAGGAACAATAATATTAAATGGTCACAGCACTTTGAGACAACTTCTGCTAATGTGATAGCCAATGTTATAACTAGCAAAAGTGCAAATTACTTCTAAACTGCTGTCCACCGCCTGCTGTTATATGAAATCTATTTTATTATCTTTGTTACTAGAGACAAAACACAGGAATTGAAGGAGGGCGATGACTTAAGCTGCCCATAGACGTCTATTGAGAGCAGGAGAGACAGATATGCCTGACATGCCTGCAGCTAACGGGTGAGTGACATAGAACTATCGAAATCACATCTACACTGCTCAGTCCTGCTATATAATGTTTGTCAATAATTAGAGATGAGCGAGTATACTCGGTAAAGGCAATTGCTCGAGCAAGCATTGCCTTTATCGAGTACCTGCCCGCTCAAGATGAAAGGTTCGGGTGCCGGCACGGGCGAGCGGTGAGTAGCGGCTGTCAGCAGGAGGGAGCGGGGGGAAGAGAGGGAGAGATCTCCCCTCCGTTCCGCTCTCCCGCGCAGCTCCCTGCCCGCCGCCGGCACCCGAACCTTTCATCTTGAGCGGGCAGGTACTCGCTAAAGGCAATGCTTGCTTGAGCAATTGCCTTTAGCGAGTATGCTCACTCATCTCTATCCATGTTATGTCTATGTGTACTATAGGGAGATAGAAGAATATACCCTGCTCCTCTTTGTGCATAGTGTGTAGATGACAGCATAGCAACTAGTCTCCTACCATATCAGAGGCAATTGAAAATCAGATTTGTAGCCTGCAGAGGGAAAAACTGGCAAAATATGTAGGACATAAGTCATATAATGGACAGAAATAGTGTTCTTTGTATAATAACATATGGCAGCTTATTCTGAAAAGTCATCTGAAAGTGCAGGTCCACTTTAATAGATTTTGGTACAACCCCTTTAAATGGGGTATTCTGGAGGCTTATCCGCTTTAAGACATGGCCCTTTTTTATTTTTGTTTTTTCCTCTTCACTTAGGAAAAACAAACAAGAAAGATAACTTTTCTTGTTTTCAATTTATATAACTATACGAGGGTTTGGTTTTTTTGTGGCACAAGTTATATTTTTC
The DNA here is from genome assembly GCF_035609145.1 of Eleutherodactylus coqui. Taxonomy (NCBI): domain Eukaryota; kingdom Metazoa; phylum Chordata; class Amphibia; order Anura; family Eleutherodactylidae; genus Eleutherodactylus; species Eleutherodactylus coqui. The sequence goes on from NC_089841.1 coordinate 255,381,006, forward strand.
AGTGGTACCATTTAATGTACCATATAATTTACTAGAAAACTTTTAAAAATTCCTAAGTCGACTAAAATGGAAAAAAAAAAAACAATAATTCCACCATTATGAGGGAGTCTTGCTTTCATGGTGTACAGATGACATAACTTTATTCTGTGTGTCAGTACATTGTGATGATAGCAAATTCACATAGTTTTTTGGGGGCTGTACTAGTTCTAAAAAGTAAATTATCTTTAGAAAAATTATAAAAAAATTTTTACCAAAAATATGCAATTCTTGCATTGCTTTTTTTCCTGATGGTTTACCATGCAGGATAAATAATGTTTTGCTTTAAAGGATCGCACTTTTATGGATGTGGCGATATCAAATATGTTTTTATTTATTTTTATTCTTAATTTACATGCCAATGTTCCCACATGGGATCATTACTTGTCTTTTTTTTTTTAATTGACTTAAATTTTACTATTTTTGTAAAATAAATTCTGCCACTTTTTGTAAAAAAAATTGGCCTGTAAAAGGTTAATAGTGAAAAAGGGGGAAGGTGGGGATGTTAAGCTTTTACTTCTTTTATTTTTTTTCCTATAATAAAAAAACTTAATTTTATATTATTTTTTAGTCCCTATAGGGGACTTCATCTTACTGTCATTTGATCACTCATACAGTATAATGTAATACCACATCTTGACAGGAGGTCTATGAGGGCATGCCAGAAGCATTTATTCATGGCGGTCCTGGGGACCGTTAGAAGGCCCCTGACTGCCATAGAAACCAAATTACACCCTTCAATCCCATCACGGGGGTGGGTGGAAGGGCTCTTCTGGACCACAAAACAACAATCAAGGCGTATATATGCTGTGGTCAGAAGTGAGACCGACATTTAGAGGGTTAACAGCTACGATCAGGGTTAGTGCTGATCGCAACTGTTGCAGGCAGGTGTCTGCTATCACAGACAGCTGTCACCCGCCTTGACATCCCTGCACACCCAGGATGTGAATGTACATCCTGTAGTGTTATGGGACTAATGTTCCTTTAAGTTTTCACCCACCTATGGATAGGTTAAAACTGATAGATTGGTGGGGTACCAACTACTGTGACCCCCACTAATCCTGTAAATGGGAGTTGGACTGCAAAAGAACAGACCCGAGGTCACACAGGTACACCACTACTCCATTAATTTCAATGCAGGCTCCAGAGACTGCCGAGTTCAAGCCTCCCAGCGCTTGAACCCCACCAATCTATCAGATTTGACCTAGCTAGTAGATAGCAGAAAACTTAAAAAAGCGTTCAGTCTCCAACAGACCCCTTTATTAAGCACAGATATAGTCTAGATAAAGATGTATAATAGTTATGTGTAAGGCACCAGGATTAACTGTGGTAAAATGACCAGATAAAGACTAAAACAGTTTCTTCTGCTATATGAAAACATCAATTTATAAGTTTTCCACAGTTTGTTCCTAGTTGTCAGAAAGACCACCGCTCCCATATACACTGCTAGAACTCTGACGTCATCTTCACACCACCATAAATGCATGGAAACTATATATATATGGCTTCTCAATGTGAGAATTGTTTTGTGCCCAGTGTAGAAATAACAACTGCCTTCAGTATACAGGAAGTAACTACGGCAAATAGAATAACAATACTATCTGCCTGGAGGTCTACTGATGAGGTCTATCGGAGAGGTCTATTGGGGAGGTCTACTGGGGAGGTCTGTGACCACACTGACCATCCTCTGCTTCATACGGACCACTCTACAATCTAATTCTATTATTAAATATCATATATAGGAACCATAAATTCTTTATTATAGAGCATAGACTTACAGACAGGTCAGGGCTCATTCATACTATCACTTAGTTCAGGGTTCCCATCGCTCTGCTTTGTTTTTGCACAGACGGATAATTAAACAGTTCTGTTTTTACCAGCATTGATTTCAATGGGGTTTTTTTTTTAAAACGGAAAGATTCAGCCACAGACCGCGCTATTTGTTTGGTTTGAAAAAAAGGAAACCAAACAAAACTGAAGCAAGTGAAAAGCTTTCCATTTTTGAATGTCTTTAGGATGCAGTGGTATTGGGGGATTTTCATATCAAGCCATAACTTTTTTTTTTCTGTTGACATGGCTGTATGAGGGCTTGTTTTTTGAGTTTGAGCTATAGTTTTTATTGGTACCATTATTTTCGTACATATAATGTATTGCATAACTTTTATTACATTTTTTGGAGGGTAGGGAGAAAAAAACATCTAAATTCTGCCATTGTTTTGGGGGGATTTTATTTTAGAGCATTAATCATGCAGCATAAATTACATGATGATTTTTTTCTGCAGGTTAGTACAGTTACTACAATTCCAATGTGATTTGTGTATTTCCACTTGTACACAATAAAACCCCTTTAAAAAATTTTTTTTTTGCACCTTTGCATTCAAAATATCATAACTTTTGTATTTTTCCATGGATGGAGCTGTATAAAGGCTTGTTTTTTTGTGTGACGAGCTGTAGTTTTATTGGCACCATCTTGGGGTACATTTAGCTTTTTTGTATTTTTTCCGAGAGGCAAAAAGAACAAAAAAAAGCTTTTTCGTTCCATTTTATAATTTTTTTATAGTGTCTGTCGTGCAGAATAAAAAGTGTGCTTAATTTATTGTACAGGTTATTACAGACGTGACAATACCAAATCTGGGTTTTTAAAGTATCTTTTTTGTAAGCAAAGATGGGAAAGTGTGCAAATTTTTTTTAAACGTTATTTTTTAGCAGTGTTATTTACTTAAATTTTTACGTCCCAGTAGGGGACTTGAACTAGTGATGCTGTGATCGCTCTGAAAATACATTGCCTTATATTTGCACTGAAATGCATGATCATGATTCATAGTGATGATAGGTAATGGCAGACCGGGACGCCATTGTCTGGCATCTGGTTGCCTTGACCACCCATCGGCTTTGCAATTACATATATGATGTGACTGGGGTAGAGCCCTTCCTCTGAGAACCCTTTACATGGCGCAACTAACATTGCTCGCTGCATGTAAGGGGTTAACAGCAGGGATCAGTGTTCTTACAATTGCAGTGGGAGGCTTCTGAGCCCGTGCCATACATGGGATGTACGTTTACATCCATTTACAGGAACCCTTTCTCAGTCAGGATGTAAACTTATGTCCAGTGGCGGGAAGGGGTTAATAACCCCATTGAAATTAACGGTGGAATAAACAGAACAGTTTAATTCCATTTTACAATGATGAAGAGATGGAAACCCTAAAGGCCCATTTACAGTGGACGAGTGTCGGGCAAACGATGCCTGACACTTGCCCCTGTGTCTCTGTGCTCCTGCGCTGGAGCTAGCACAGCTGGCTGGGCTACGAGGGGCCAGCAGGGGGCAGGGCAGTGCAGTAGATTTCTCTCCTCTCGTTCCCCCGCCCCTCTCCCTTGAGGTACACAGCGGACGTTCGCTATTGAACGGCGGCTGTTTAAACTTAACAATGAGCGATAAGCTGATCGTTCATGCTGCATAAAAGATGAGCGATAAAGCTCATCGTTAATGTTAAACAGCCACCGTTTCATAGCGAACGGCCGCTGTGTATCTCAAGGGAGAGGGGCGGGGGAACGAGAGGAGAGAAATCTCCTGCACTCCACCACCCCCCTTCAGGCCGCTCCGTGTGTGAGCCAACCCTGCTGGCTCTGTGCAGGATCATGGGAGCGCAAAGACTCAGGGACGAGTGTCAGGCATTGTTTGCCCGATACTCGTCCAGTGTAAATGGACCTTAACTGTTCGTGTGAATGAGCTTTTAGTAATAAAACAAGAAATGTAGTTTTCTATTTTAAATATCATCAGCTGCATAGCAGCTACTCTATGCTGTCTACATGTCTCACAGTATTACCATGCCACCTTTGACAGATATAGCCTATTCACAGGCATAGTGTATTTCAGAATCACAGACAGGTATGCTGTGTCATATAACAAAACATAACTTTTATTGGCTCTAATTAAAAAAACTATTTGTACGCTAACCAGTGCCAAATGCTAGCCTGTAGGTAATGAAACAGAGTAACCACCCTGAGAAGGACAACCCGGACAGGAACCTAACCTCAGGGCAAGGTAGGGTTAGATTCCTGTGCGGGGTCATCCTTCTCAGGGCGGTTAATACACTTCATCAACTATAGGCTAGCATTTGGGGCTGGTTAGGATGCAAATGGTTTTTTTACTAGAGTCAATAAAATTAATGTTTTTTATGTGACAGAATGCCTTTCTGTGATTTTTGATTATATATATATGTGTATATATATGTAAAAATAAATAAAACATGGCACACCTCCTTTCATGGCTGAACCAAAGTAGGTAAAGCAAAACAAAGTCCAGTATACCTGTTAATGCAGTCAAAAGTTAGTTTACCACTGTGTTGGTCCATGAAAACAGTCCAATTGTTCCTCTCTGCCATCAAAATGTAAAGTAGGCGATGGACACTGCAAGTATATTTCCAACATGTTGAGCTGGGTAGTTGTTCCCAACGTAGCTCTCTCATTAGGTCCATTTGGTCCAGTACTGCGCCCATTGCCTGCTTCAAGCTGTTGGGGGATGATAACTCTTAGAGAAACTACTAAAGTGATCTAGTGGATCCTCAGAGCAATAGACTATAGAACTTTTCAGAGTCTACACTACCATGTCTTTATAAACACATCTAGAGCCAACATTGTGATGATAGCAGCAAGAGAGGCAGACATATTTATATGACCGAGCTCCACCTCCCCCCTCCAGACAATCGGCTGTAGACACTAGTGCAGATGATCAGGCAATGTCATAGATCTTCCAGCGTTCATTCTGGAGTATTGAAATGTCCAATAACAGATTCCAGACTGAAAGAACCAATGATCTTTTTTTCCTGACCTTGCAGTTACTTATTTGTGTATAGCACTAGAGATGAGCGAACGTACTCGTCCGAGCTTGATATTCGTGCGAATATTAGGGTGTTCGGGATGCTCGTTACTCCTAACGAGTACCACGCGGTGTTCTGGTTACTTTCAGTTTCCTCTCTGAGACGTTAGCGCGCTTTTCTGGCCAATTGAAAGACAGGGAAGGCATTACAACTTCCCCCTGACACGTTCAAGCCCTATACCACCCCCCTGCTGTGAGTGGCTGGGGCGATCAGATGTCACCCGAGTATAAAAGTCGGCCCCTCCCGCGGCTCGCCACACATGCCTTGTGAGTTAGCTGAGGGAAAGTACTATCGTGCTGGTGCTGCTGTAGGGAGAGCATTAGGAGTCAGTGTAGGCTTCAAGAACCCCAACGGTCCTTCTCAGGGCCACATCTACCTGTGTGCAGGCTGCTGCTAGCAGTGTTTTTTGTTTTTGTTTTTCTCAAAATCGGCAGTGCAGAGCATTGCACCCGGCATTAGGGACAGAAGTGGTGTATAGGCAGGGAGAGTGTTAGGAGTGAGTGTAGCCTTCAAGAACCTCAACGGTCCTTTCTAGGGCCAAATTTAAGCGTGTGCAGTACTGTGCTGGCTGCTGTTAGCAGTGTTGCATTTTTTTTTTTTCTAAAAATCATCTGTGCAGAGCATTGCACCCTCCATTGATACTACAGGGACAGAATTGTGTAGGCAGGGCCACAACACAGTTATTGTTCATTGAATATACGCAGTGGGTCCTTCCCTTTGCTAAAAAGGACAAAAAATTATATTTGGCCAGCCTGTGTCAGTCCTAAGGTCTCCGTGTACGTGTGTGCTGCGTGGACAACGTACAAAAATCAGACGCAACCAGCTACGGTTTACTGCAGGCTTGCGCCATTGTCTTTCCTGACTGGCAAATACCTGCTCTGCTAGAGTTAATAACTCTGCTACACTAAAGTTGTGTGTCACTTTTTCAGGGCCACACTACAGTTCTAAAACTTATTGTTCATTGAATATACGCAGTGGGTCCTTCCCTTTGCTAAAAAGGACAAAAAATTATATTTGGCCAGCCTGTGTCAGTCCTAAGGTCTCCGTGTACGTGTGTGCTGCGTGGACAACGTACAAAAATCAGACGCAACCAGCTATGGTTTACTGCAGGCTTGCGCCATTGTCTTTCCTAACTGGCAAATACCTGCTCTGCTAGAGTTAATAACTCTGCTACACTATAGTTGTGTGACACTTTTTGAGGGCCACACCACAGATATTAAACTTCTTGTTCATTGAATATACGCAGTGGGTGCTTCCCTTTGCAAAAAAGGAAAAGAAATTATATTTGGCCTGCCTGTGTCAGTCCTAAGGTCTCCGTGTACGTGTGTGCTGCGTGGACAACGTACAAAAATCAGACGCAACCAGCTACAGTTGAGTGCAGCCTTGCGCCATTGTCTTTCCTGACTGGCAAATACCTGCTCTGCTAGAGTTAATAACTCTGCTACACTATAGTTGTGTGACACTTTTTGAGGGCCACACCACAGATATTAAACTTCTTGTTCATTGAATATACGCAGTGGGGTCTTCCCTTTGCTAAAAAGGACAAAAAATTATATTTGGCCTGCAGGCTTGCGCCAATTTATTTCCTGCCTGGGAAATCAAATCACTGGTAATACAGCATGCTGAGGGGTAGGGGTAAGCCTAGAGGACGTGGACGTGGCCGAGGACGCGTAGGCCCAAGTGAGGGTGTGGGCACAGGCCGAGCTCCTGATCCAGGTGTGTCGCAGCCGACTGCTGCGCGATTAGGAGAGAGGCACGTTTCTGGCGTCCCCACATTCATCGCCCAATTAATGGGTCCACGCGGGAGACCTTTATTAGAAAATGAGCAGTGTGAGCAGGTCCTGTCCTGGATGGCAGAAAGTGCTTCGAGCAACCTATCGTCCAGCCACAGTTCTGCGCCGTCCACTGCTGCAAATCAGAATCCTCTGTCTGCTGCTCCTCCTTCCTCCCAGCCTCCTCACTCCACTACAATGACACCTGCTCAGGAGCGGGAACACTCCCAGGAACTGTTCTCGGGCCCCTGCTTAGATTGGGCAGCAGTGGTTCCTCTCCCACCAGAGGAGTTTATCGTCACTGATGCCCAACCATTCGAAAGTTCCCGGGGTCCGGGGGAAGAGGCTGGGGACTTCCGCCAACTGTCTCAAGAACTTTCTGTGGGTGAGGAGGACGATGACGATGAGACACAGTTGTCTTGCAGTGAGGTAGTAGTAAAAGCAGTAAGTCCAAGGGAGCAGCGCACAGAGGATTCGGAGGAAGAGCAGCAGGACGATGAGGTGACTGACCCCACCTGGTGTGCAACGCCTACTCAGGACAGGTCTTCAGAGGGGGAGGCAAGGGCATCAGCAGGGCAGGTTGCAAGAGGCAGTGCGGTGGCCAGGGGTAGAGGCAGGGCCAGACCGAATAATCCACCAAGTGTTTCCCAAAGCACACCCTCGCGCCATGCCACCCTGCAGAGGCCGAGGTGCTCTAAGGTCTGGCAGTTTTTCACAGAGACGCCTGACGACCGACGAACAGTGGTGTGCAACCTTTGTCGCGCCAAGATCAGCCGGGGAGCCACCACCAACAGCCTCACCACCACCAGCATGCGCAGACATATGATGGCCAAGCACCCCACAAGGTGGGACGAAGGCCGTTTACCGCCTCCGGTTTGCACCGCTGCCTCTCCCCCTGTGCCCCAACCTGCCACTGAGATCCAACCTCCCTCTCAGGACACAGGCACAACCGTCTCATGGCCTGCACCC